>NC_135769.1:33467757-33484490 GCF_052425735.1 Oculina patagonica
TCTTTTGAATGATTATTCTTTAAAAATGTCAGATGCTGATAGTAGTGCTGATTGTGCTGAATTAGCCGGGTTTTAATTTATTCAAAATGGCCGCCCCATACAAACCTTTGTAAAATGTGAGAAGTGAACGTGAGGTGCTAAGGAGGTGTCAAAAATCGAAAATGAGGTGCACATACCCGGGTTTTAATTTATTCAAAATGGCCGCCCCATACAAACCTTTGTAAAATGTGAGAAGTGAACGTGAGGTGCTAAGGAGGTGTCAAAAATCGAAAATGAGGTGCACATACCCGGGTTTTAATTTATTCAAAATGGCCGCCCCATACAAACCTTTGTAAAATGTGAGAAGTGAACGTGAGGTGTTAAGGAGGTGTCAAAAATCGAAAATGAGGTGCACATACCCGGGTTTTAATTTATTCAAAATGGCCGCCCCATACAAACCCTTGTAAAATGTGAGAAGTGAACGTGAGGTGCTAAGGAGGAGCCTAAAAACGAAAATGAGGTGCACAGTTCATGTCATGTGAATAGGGTAATTTGATTTGTTTGAAATGGACTGTTAATTTTTCGTCATGACTTGCCACAAAAGCATTTTTTGAGGTGCACAGTTCATGTGAATAGAGTAAAATGATTTTTTGATTCCCACAAAAGCATTTTTTGGCAGCCGTGCACAGCGCGGCTGCTGCTGCCACCCGCCGCCGCCGCCCGCCGCTCGCCGCCGCCGCGTGCGGCTAGGTATGTTCGCATTGGCAAAAACCACCACAAGACCATTTTCAAGTGTTAAAAATACATTTTATTCATTAACAAACAAAGTTTTCTTTTTTTTTTATAAACAAAGTTCAGTCTCCCAATCTTCATCCGGTGTGACTGTCCATTGCCAAAACGCCTGACATTCCACCATGGCACAGTGTCCCAACGCTTGTACTTTGTGCTGTCCGCAGCCTTTTATACTTTTTTGACAATGACTCGTTTACAAAATTCACTCTTGAATCCAATTGCGAGGTTTCTGCCAAACACGGGGCTTAGAATAACCTTTTCCTCGCTGTCTAGGGTAGAGGTTTATGAGTTGTTGATACAATTTGTTGCGCCGACGTAGCGAATCTTCTCGAGCTTGGACGCGTTTCCTGTGCTCCTCTTCCTTGCCCATGATGAGTTGATTCAACCAAAAGGGTGGATCCGAATGGTTCAAAAACTCGTCTTGCTCCTTGATGGTTTGCACGTTGCCCTCCACGATCTGCCAATTTCGGTCGGCTTTCTTGATTTTTTGCTCGTCGCCCGTGCGGAGGGCTTGCTCCATCTCTTGTTTGGCCTGTTGCCTATACCATTCAAGATCCTTGTCCAATTTGTCGTAGTGGTCAAGCACTTCCTGGGGCGACCGGAGGTTGGCGTACCACATCGCAGGGATGATTTTTGATTTTTCTTCTTTCTCTGGAGGAGGACCTGCTAATTTTTTCGGTGGGGCAATCCGTTTTAGGCTGTTGGGTTGAAGTCGTTGCAGTTGACGTTGTAGGTGAAAGTAATGGCTGCTGTCGACACCATCCCCTGGCAGGGATGCAGGCACGGCTTGTCCTTCGACCTGTTTCATGTCGTTCATGAGTTTCCTCATGCGATCCACGTGAGGGGCATTGACCAATCGATCCACCACCAAGCGTCGTTGCCAAAATTGATCCATGTTGTCTTGGGCGACCTGACCTCCTGTTTGATCGCTTGAGGGTTTAGGGATCAAGATCATCTCTTGGGCATATTTTTCGCTCATGTTTCCAAAGCTTTCAAACCAGCCCGCAGAAACGGGAGAAGGCGTGCTCCCAAGGCAAGTAAGAGGGCTCGCCGTTCGTACAAAGGTGTGGTTAGTCCACTCAAACGTCTTATCTCTCTTATATGCTTTTTCAAGGGAAGCTTGATCTGGGGCGGTATGGTGATCACACCATCGTACAAGTTGCGTGTCACGTCGGTCAGGGCACGTAGTTGGTCATTACTGGCTTCGTGAATTTCTCGTCGCCATGTGGCACCATCCCCACTGACCAAGTTGAGTAGAAAAGGTTGGTGAGCTGCCACGCGCCACGCACCACTGCCCGTTTGGTTCTTCTTTTTTGATGTCCCCACTCCGCCTAGCAGAGCACCCAGACCTGCCAAAGGTAGTAAGCCGGCAGCCAACAATCCCTTGGTACCCATTTTACGTTTGAGTTTTCCGTAGGCACTTCCTACTTTGTTACCCGAGGAACGGGCTTTAGCAGGACGTGTAAACCCTCGATTAGCTCGCTTGACTGCTACCGAGGAAGTGGAAAAGTAACGATTGGTGGGAGTACGTCGCCAGGCTTGTAACGGAGGTGCCATGGTTCAATAATAAACCTTCCAGATGCAGCTTCTTTATATCCTTTTTTCTTTCTCACTGCTGTAGACCAGTTAGCAATGGTTTGAGCACCAACGGAGCTAAGGCCATGCCTGCCATTGCAGCCAGAGGTCCCAATCCTCCCTGTTGTGATTTTTGTTTACAGCCTTTCATTTTCTTCCTGATTCCTCCACCTTTCTGTTTGGATCGTGGGATGCGAAGATAAGTGGATGGTGGTAAATGATTAGGCAAACCAATCATCTGCGAGTTGCCCGGTAAACTAAACTTTCCACCCGCTTGACCCGTCAAGCCTGGTACCATGCTGTTCAACACATTGCTAGCCATGTCGGTCACGATGGGGGCCAACGAGAACATGGCTAGTTGCTGAGCAAAGGGGCCGAGCCCTCCTTCCTGACGTCGACGTTTTCGTCTTACAGCTGGCATCGTTGTGTTCTAAACTCGACACGCGACTCGGACTTTTATACCTTTTGCGACAAGAGCGTTCCCAACAAGGCTGTCGGTACTGCTGCCAACACGCCTCCTAGTGCTGCTGCTGTCCCGAGTTTGCCCGTTAAGGTGGTGGGGGTCAGTGTACGATGCACATTCCACATGGCTCTGTTGACACCTCGAGCCAGTTGTTGCGATCTCGTATTGGCCAAGGCTCTAGAAGCTGCTCTTCGTCTTTGAGGATTGGTAGGATGACGAGCGCGGATGGCTCTCTGCATCTGAGCAATGCGTGACGGTGATGGTCGAGGTCCGGGGTAGATGCCCCCCTTCTGTCCTCGCTTTCGTCTTCGTTTGGTTGAAAAAACGCTGCGTCGTCCAGTGGTCGCCTCACTGGCATCTTGAATGCGAACGTCGTACTCGTCGCCTCGTAGGACGTAGTGAGTGCCTGGCATCCCGGCACCCCAAGGTGCTTGTAAAGAGCGAGGAGGACGTCGAAATGCGGAACGTCGAAAGGTGGGTAACACGAGAGAATTCATTCCTTTTCTGGTCCTGTGTGGCTGTGACACTCGGCTTTTTATCTTTTTTTTCTAGCGGTTGTAGCACGGTGATAGGGTCAGCTTCATCTAGCAAAATGTGGGTGCGAAACCTCAATGCTTCGTCAGTCCTGGGATGATGGTCAACCACCAGATACCCAAACGGTTTTTGGGTAGCTTTTTGGTACAGTTGCCAAAAGGCTTTGCTATCCCCCAACCAGCGATCACCCAAGGCTTTGACGTATCTGGTATCGGCCGGGTTCTTGAAAAGGACTGTGTAATGGTAGTTGCGGTTTTGAGTGGCTTGTTCCCGTCCACCTGGATACAGATTTTGCGACAGCGTGATGGCAAACAAGTCTAGATGATGAGTACCCCGCGTTAACAACTGGGTGACTTGTGGGGACTTGGCAGATTCTTGCATCAAATCATCCAGGATCAACATGCCGGGTCGCTGCGTGGGAGGAAAGAGTTCTGAGATATCCTCGGGTAGACCTTGGTGAAAGTCCACTCCCAAGGCTTGGAAATGGTCAAAAATGGGTTGCCAGGTCGAGCCATGGCAGTACACGATTTTTTGGAAGTAGCACGGGCTACCATCTGCGAGTCGAAAATAGACCGGGGCATTGTGTACCAAGCGGTACAGCCAAGTCGTTTTCCCACTCAACGAGGGACCCACAATCTGCATGTTGCCCGGAACCCGAAATCGCGGATCGTACGTCGACATGATGAACACACACACACACACACACACTTTTTTTCAACAGTTTAATTTATAGCTTTTGTAACAGGTTTACAACAGTCATAACAACGATGCCTTTGACGTTCAATACAAATCTGACTATGTCCATGTGCATCAAACAAGTGTCCACCTCTGTGCTTTTCAGATGACAACGAAGGAAATAGGTCATGCATCCGTTGCACGACGGCCGTGTCATTGTAAAGTAAGTTGGTGGGTGAAAAATACTGCACAATCGTTCTCAAAGGCGTGCCGCGGCATCGATGGTAAAGGTAGTACAAAGTGTGATCTCCGCACACATCAGTGGTCCATTGCTGAATGGGACGAGGTGTTTGTTCAAAGTCATCAAAGCAACGCCAACGGGTATCATATCTGTTGGGTGTGATGGCATAACTGTCAAAGAATTCACCGTGACCAGGTGCCCACCAAAAGAGACCGACCCAATGCTGTCCAGGCAAGTCGATGGGATCTGTATTGGCAATAGCACATTGCGGATAGGGCGCTTGACAAGGCACTTCGTCGGCACCGTACACGTCTGTGAAAAACTCCCGAATGACGGGATCGCACTGGCACGCTCTTCTTAAGGACTCTGTATCATGCATTCTCACACGTCTCCCAAGGGAATTGGGCCTTGCACTGTACCACGATTGTCGACTTGCAGCAGACTTTCATCTGTATTATAGAAAAACAGAGCTTGGAGGGTAGGATTTCCACTACTGAAGGTCAGTCGAACATTGACCAGCATACGTAACAACGGGGTGCTGGATTCTCCTCCATCTTGGACTGCTGTCAGATCAAAGGGGACCATAAAGTAACCTCGGTCAAAGGTGTCTGGATTCAGCAGGTAAGCATCTCGTTTGCGTTTGCCCGAGGCATTCATCAGCAAATCGAAGATTTCGTACTTATCTTGCAGAGATAAGCTGGCTCTGGGAACGGGTACGCCGTTGGCGGTGCATTCCACTTGGATTCCATTCTGGGGAGTGAAATCGAATGGATTCTTTCCAAAGTGTCCTTGATAACGTTCGTCATCCACCAACACCAACCAAAACAACCGGGGCGATCGTCCTCGGAAGACGTCGTTGATGTCTAGTTGCGTTTGATTGGCTGTCAACTGATAGTTGTCACAACGCATCCGTCGGAAGGGGAAGGTCATCGGGTTGACGACAGTGGTCTTCTCCACTTGTTCCTCCATGTACTGCATGATGTCTTTCACGGGTACGCGGTAGAACACGCGTACAAAGGATTTGTTCACCATCACTTCAAAGGACACTTTGTCAGAGGAGGTGGCTGCAGTTCCATCACCGTTGTCTTTGTACTTCTTGGCCATCAGGGCAAACTCGGGGTTGTTGAATTCAATGTCAAACTCCACTTTGGTGTTGGGAGGTACATTCTGGTCGACTTGAGTGAAGTTGCTGGGCATAGGACAGACGTTGAACTCGTATTCACCCGTGGTATTCACCATGACTCGTTGACGCGAGATACCACCGGCATTCATCTTGGCTGCTTCGTCTAGTTTTCCTCCCCACTTGTCCATTTGACCAGCCACATCCCGGTACCACCCTTGACGCTTCAGCTTGCTCTTTTCATCCCAGGGATCAGACTCCAACAGGGTTCGAAAATACTCTCGATAGGCTAAATTTACCCCTGAGGCAGACTCTGTTTCGGCATTATTGACTTTGCAACGCACTTGTCGAATGCAACTGTAGCCAAAGTTATTCACTGGTCCCACGATGAGGTTGGACGTATTGTTATGATAGGCTAGGGCTTTGGTGTTACCCTCTTTAAACTTCACTCGCAGATGCAGTTCCATTTCTCGAGGACAAAAAGGATAGGGGCGATCGTCGATGCGAAACTGCAATGGGGTGGACGAATGCGTCAAGGGTTTGATGTCCTCAAACTGCCACTTGTACTCGGTGGCATCGATCTTCCGTTGCGGTCGGTAGTCGTACTGACCTTTGTCGGCCTGTAAACTCAAGGACTCCATGGCGAGGAACTGAACTCAAATGGCACGAGTGTGTTGCCTTTATATCTTTTTTTTCCTAAGGCAAGCCTTGAAAACAGTGCTGTCCCGGTCGTCGACGTCGACCCATGCCTACTTGTGGACCAGGAATGATTTCTGGCAACACACCCACGTTACGTCCACCTTGTCGGCGAAACAGTCGATTCAATGTCGTGGAGGCACCCGTGATGACTTTGGGATGCTTTCTCTTTCCACTTCCTTTTTGATTCTTGAGTAAGCTAGGCATCAGTCCCAACAGCGAGAGGAACCCTCCTTCCTGATAGGGTTCGGTGCCGGATTGATAGGTATCAGTGCCAGTTCCACCCAGTTGCTTGACTAAACTTGGAATCAACCCCAAGAGAGGAAGAATACCGCCTTGTTGACCTGCAACTTTATCCCCCAATGTGTCCAGGGCTTGGCCTACAAATGGAGACACAAGTTCCATGGCCTTTTTTTGCGCCAGATCTGACTGGATGGCTTTGCCGGCTCCTAACCTGGCCGCCTTGGCTCCTGCCTTACCCAGACCTTTGATCATTTGCCAGGCCACTTCGTCAAAGCCATACCCTCCTTCTTGCTGTCGCTTCTTCTTCTTTTTCTTGACGGGTTGTTCAGTGTCTTGGCAGTAGGACTGATGAAATCGCTTGGCAGCCTTGCAGGCCACTCCTTTGCCCAAAGAGGTGGCCTCTTGACCTGCCAGGGCCCACAGCGGTGACCAACCCCCTTCTTGATACGCAGGGGTGCCTTGGTCGTAGAAGGTACCTCCTCCCACTTGCACCCACTGAGATGGGGCGAATCGTTTCTTGACGGGCATTATGGAATCTCTCTCTGGCGGAAATACAAGGTCGCTGTCACCACACCACCTTGGAATGGTATGGGGCGACCTTGGTTGTCCCTTATATCGATTTCGATGTCGCGAATCTGGTACTGACTCAGTCGGTAAAAAAGCAAGTGTGGAATGAACACGTCTTCCACCCTCTGTTTGTCCGTGTTTACACCGTGGGTCAAGATGACTTTGGCCATTTGGGAGCCCACGTAGACCGGTTCGCTGATGTTGCAGTGCACGTACATGTTCTGGAAGGAGTACTTAGAGATGTTGCTCCACACACTGGCTTGGCTGTGTTTGGCCATGGTGTGACTTCGAGTGATCTCCACTTCGGTGGGTTTCCCGTCAACATCGCGCTTGGTGATTTCCACAATGGGACGATGGGTGTCGGAATGAAAATAGAAGGGTACGGTCCAGGAGTCAAAATCCAAGTAGCCCAAGACACGGGCCAGCCAGGCTGGCAGATACACGGAGAAGTCGTCACTGGGAAAGGTCCACACGTTAAATCCTCGTTCGTCCAAGGTGACTTTTAGCCCACCCAAATCGTGCTTCTGAGGCGTATTGGCTTCCATGGCTTGCATCCAACCTTCCACCACATCTTGCACAGTGACATAGGTGCCGGCACGTAAAAACATCCTCACGTCCGGGTGATCCTGGTCGTAGTGGATGCGAAGACCCACTTGTCGATTCAACACGTTGCGCCACGTGTGGGGTAACAGCAGCTGAAACAGCCCCACTTCCCATGTTTCGTCCAAGGACCACCTCTCTGGCAGACGCACTCGGAAGTGGGATGGTGAGTTGTCAGGAAACAGGTCCAGTTGCGCATTGCTTTCTAAGGTCACCCGTCGTCCCCCTTGAAATCGCATGGTGGGTGATAAAGCAGGGCCTTTGTGAAAGTACAACAAGAGTCCAACGAGCCCCGTGTAAAATGGAATGCCTAGGTTGTCGCTGTTTCTTAAATTGACTCGGAGCTGGTTCAGGTGACGTGTCGGAGCAGCCAACGGTCGAAAATCCACGTGCTGCGGATGATATTCACACGTCTTGCCATACATCTCACTTTGAAACGGGACCACGGCCAAGGTGTGTCGCTGGTGCTCTCCTGTCATGCTCAATTCCACGATGTCCACTTCCACAAAACACTTGCTCAAATCTGTATTGGACAAGCTGACCAGCTCCCCGATAGGCGACTCGAGGTCGGGTAGTAGCAGACTTTCACCATCCTTGAGAACGTGGGTTCCCATCAGCTCCTCCAAACCATGATCAAAACGCACGTAGCCCTTGGGTTGTACTTGCAGCAACCATCGACCAGGTTCTAAGTTGAATACGGTCACTGGAAATTCTTGTATGGCATAGGGGGTCACTGCATCGTTGCTTTTATGCCATGCTCCCACGTCAAACAGGATTCTCTTGCCAAACATGTAGCGGCGTCGTTTGGGGTGAATGTCCAAAGAAATCCTCACACCTCCCAATGGGCCCTTTCCCTTGTCGAGGAGTCGCGTCACCTCAAAGCGGGCTCGAGTGTTGTTGCCTGTGTTGGCGTAAACAGTGTTGTGGGGTGGAATTCGCAATGCTCCACGATGATCGGGATCCATTTCTAGGAATCCCATGAGCAGGGCCAACGATTCACCCAGATCATACTGACCTTCTGCCCGTAGGTCGATGGCATAATGTGTCCTGGGACGATGAGGACTGTCCTTGAGTGTCCAAACATACTTGACACGGCGGGTCCCCATCAGCGTCCTGGTAGCTTGGTTGAGATAACGTTTGACGTCCAAAAATGTGGTGGGTAAGATCTTGTCGGTTGCCAACCAGGCATCCACCACATCGCGGCGAAAATAATCCAGTTTGGGATTGGTGGGAAAGTTTCTGTCGGACGTTTTGGGAGAATCCATGTGCAATTGCCCATAATGATGTGTGCCTCCAGATAAGGTCGGGAAGACGTACAAGCCCAGTCGTTGAACTAAATCTTGTAGCACGTGCTTGACATGTGTAAACTGTTGGTGACGCGATAATTGAATGGATCGCGATGGAAGACTTGTCTCCACACGCCCCACTTGGCAGTGGTAATCGGCAGGCAATTTCAGCACCGCGTTGCCAAAGGAGTGTGTATAATACATACTGACTAGAGCCACTTGCCAGTCTTGGGACAAGGTCAAGGGAATTTCCAACTCCTGTCGAAAGGCGGAGCGTACTGTCGTCACATCAGATTCTAGAGGGTGAGTCCCTTGATCCCCACTGTTCAAATACATGATGAAATCATTGTCGCGTTCCCATGGCTTACTCATACTGTTTCAAGTCTTTGTGTGAAATCCACGTCTGATAATCAGGTGCCACTCCTTGCCAGTTCACTAACACTTGTCGAGTGGGTCCACGTCCTTTGTATTTAAGCTTTTTGGCCACGCGCCACCGATTGGGTAACCCTCGAACCTTTTGTAGTTGAGGTTCGTAGAAACGACCTTTCACCTTCCGCCCTTGCCAATCTTCCAACGTGTAATAATTCACGCCATCTGCCACTTGTCGCTTGCGATCCACCACGGTGTACACGGCTCGTGACCACACCCCTTTGGCACTCTTAAAACCGAACGCACCTCGTCTCTTGTCCTTCCCTAACAACTTGGAGGTTCTGACGAAATCCCCGGGTCGAAACTTGTAACGGTTCAATGGGATTGTAGGTTTGTACAACCGTTGCCACACCACTTCGGCATTGTAGTCGTTCACGTCAGCAGGTGCCATTCGAATGCTTGAATGAATGCGTTGGTTGTACTTGTCCACTAGTTCGGGTAAGGCGTCTAAGTACTTGGGCGTGTTGTGCGCAGTCATGTACTTGTAGGTGAGTTCTTTCAGGGAACGATTAAAACGCTCGACCACAGAAGCTTTGGGTTCTCCCTGCGTGGAATAGTGGTGGATGTCGTACTCGTCCAACAAACGTTTTACGTGTTTGTTGTAAAATTCTTTACCTTGATCGGTGTGCAAATTTACGGGTCGCCGCCCCTGGTTGTGTTCCAGCAAGTACCGCAACGCATCTCGCACGGCTGTCCCGCGTTTACTTTTCAAACCCACCACCCAGGCATACTTGCTCAAGACGTCGATGACGGTAAGGAGGTAACGCGTTCGCTTGTTGGCTGCCACCAATTTCCGATCCTGCATTTCGACTAAATCAGCTTGCCAGGTATGATCGAGGGACGGTCCCACCACGGTCTTACTGCGGGGAAACTCTTCGCGTCGCGGTCGGTGCAAGGTAAAGGAGGGTTCACCTTGCAAATACGTTTGAGCAGCTCGTCGAGACACGCCTAAGGATTTAGCGGCATTGATCAATTCCTGCGCATTCCCACTCAACGCGTAAGGACTGTCTTCGTCTAAATACAATGCCTCTAGCGTGCTCTGTTTCTTCGCCATGCTAACACACAGATAAACACTGCTTACAAACATTCATTCTATTTATTGACTTTGTTCTCTCGATTTTTCATTACAGTTTTCCTTTGTTATGGAGAGTCAGGGAAGGCCACAAAGGGTCCGAGGTCGCGGATTGATTCTTCCAGAATAGCGGAGGTGTCTTTTTTCTTTCGTCCACGTTTAGCTGGTTTATTATCTGCAGCCTCTGAGACGGGCCTCTTGCTGGCCTTGTTCTTTGTCTGGCTATCGTTCTCCTCCAGAGAATTTCCCAATCCAGCTCGTTTCCATTCATAGTTCATCTCTTCCCAGGCTTGTTGGATTTCCATGACTTCTTGCGGCAAAGATCCAATGGCACTCAACAATCGAAGCTTGGTTTTCATGTATAACTGGGGTGAACTTTCCACCACCCTGGACACTAGGGTGTTGGACAGTTGGGTACTGATGTAAGCCAACTGCTCCAGCAACTGACGAATGGTTCGGAATTGTTCTTCCACACTCATGATGTGCACTCGACGATGACTTCCAATAAATGAAAAGGTTTCGATGTGCACGCACTTTTATACATTTTTGGGATGCACTCAAACCAGGGGACGCATGTTATACAATCAACAAGTACTTTTATTTATAAAGATCTCAAAACATCAAACTCCTGATAGTTTAAAAGAATGTTTACAAGCTTCATGGTTATTGTAAAAAAATCTACTGCAACGTGGCCATTTCGAGTTCTTTTTTTTGCATGTTTTCTTGAAAAAGTCAAATACTTAATGGCACGGTACTAATTCCATCCTCAAGTACTTTTCTTTTCGCGTAAAAATAAGAAAATCCACTTCTGTGTTGGCTGTAGGTCAACACGCGGTTGTTGACCACTCTGAACCCACGATTCTCTCCCTCTTCTGACTCTCTTGTCTTCAACACCCTCAAATAAATCTCTTTCTGGGGGTCATTCAGTCTCTTACTGATGCCTTTGCAACTTGCCTTATTGCCCTGCTCGCCCCAACAGCAATAGGTTTTCGAGTTGAGTCCCACGAACCCCTGGCCTTCCCATTCTACTTTAAAGAGTCCAGGGGTCCTCTTGTCATAGGCAGCATGTTCTTTCGTATCCTCCCGGGGAAACCAGTTGTTCTTGTCCCGCTCCCATTCTTCTCGAAGCTCAGGCTTTACCAGCTCACCAATGGAGTCTCCTGCCAGACTCATGTAGGCACTGTCCGTATCCATCTCCAAATATTCATAGTTTTCTCTGGCTAAGTACTTGTCGATACAACGATAGTAAAATTCCAACATTCTGAGCTTTGCGTACTGGTACACGAAATATCCGATCTGAATGGGTAAATCACACTTGATTCTTTTCTTAGCACTCTTGATCTCGTACACGCCTGCAGGCAGTTCTTCTAGATCTCTAAAGAAAAATGAATTGATGGCGCGTGTGACCTTCCCCTCGTCTTCTTCATAGGCCACCTTCTGGTGACGGGTCACATCCATCAGGAAACGGCCATAGCCGGCATTGCCCACAGTTTTGGCTGTCTCCCCCAGAATCTTTTGATGGGGGTCTGCATCTGCTTCTCTGCGTGACTCACTCACAAAATCCCCGAAAGGACCAAAACAGCTTTTCGAGGTCCACTGAATGGCTTGGTAGACTCGGGTGACCTTGAGGCCTTCTTCCAGGTAGAATTTCAGTAAAGGGGTAGCCAGGAGAATCTTTTCCCCCTTGTAGGACCCAATCAGTGCTCGGCGAGGCGAGCTCATGATCTCATGGTCCTCGGCAAACTGGCGCATGTGCGGGCCGATGACGTCCCTCGTTATCTCTGTGTTTTTAAAAATGGGGGTCATCTCTTCAAATTTTTTCCTCATTTCCTCAGGTACATCAATATCCACCTCGACGGCACCAAAAAACTTCCCCTCTTTGACTTCTTGAAGGACTTGCTCAGGGCTCTTCTTTTGCCAGTGTTGGGCTCTTCCTGGGAATTGCTCATTGAGGTACTGTTCGATCTCAGCATTGCCTCGTTTCTCTTTTCTCCATTCACATTCCCATTTGACTACCGTTCGATATCCAATGTGTTCGAGGTACCCCAGTTTTTCTTGGGTCTTCTTGTTCCAGTACGCATAGGTCTCCCCACGGGTGGGATGTGGGTCATCTTGATTGAAGCAGGTGACACACCCATGCCAATAACACCCCATGAATTCATAGGGTGTATTGGAAGATGCGTCATACCCATCCACTGGGACTTGTCTGTCTCCAAGCCGTTTTTCGGTGTTGTTCAGTCGCGTACGCAAGTTGACAATGTCACGGCTGACCCAGCTGAGCCACTCATCGGCCGCCCGCCACGGAAAGGTGGGCTCTAGCTTGATAGACTTGTGGGAAGGGTAGCGCCAAAGGGTGTAGAGGCCCACGGGCATGGGTTGGCAGAGGGCCCAGAGATACAGTCCATTGGCGTCGTAGCCAATAATCTTCTTCACTGTCTTCTCTGGGTTCCTGATGTTGGTTTTGTTAACCTCGGCATATCGCTTGAAAATGATGGCAGGGCCCCCCACCATGTTCTTGCGAAACAGCTGGTAAGTGGCCTCGTCGTGAAATGAGCTTAGGTGGACGCCCTGTTCCTTTAAGAATGACATTTCAAATTTGAAGGCCAGGCCTGGTAGACTGATCGCCTGTTTCAACATGTCGATCCCCTTGGTTTTCCAGAACTGTGTCATCTTTTCTAGAGCTTCCAGGAATGGTTCCACATCAAGTTTATTGTACCACTTCAAAAAGTCACGGAGGGTTTCCATGCCTTCCTCTTCCCAGGCTCTCTGGCAGACAGCGTAATCTTCTTTACTCAATTCGGTGTTCCTCAACCACGACTTGAACGCCTCTCTAGGTGGTAACTGAGATTCCTCCAACTGGCGGATTGACTCCACATATTCATACGGGAAGAATCCCTTCTCCCCCTGACACTGGTAGGCTCTGAGGAAAGCGGAATAACTGGTCCCTGCCGCCAGGAAATTACTCACATCTAAAAACTTCAACTTTCCTGATTTGAGTGCTAGATAAGTATGATGTTTTTTTATGGTTACTTGGATCCCCTTATGGTGAACCAAATGGGGGATCAGCACCTCCTTGAGGACGTTGATATCATACTTGCCGCTGTTAAAGCCAATCACGGGTAGTTCAGACATATGTTCGTCCAATTCATCGCACAGTGCCTGGGCTTTGGTCTTCCGCTTTCTCTTCGGAACGTGTGTAGATTCATCCCTGTCCTCCTTCACCTCAGTCTCATCAAGTTCTTGGTTGATACGTCGGTAAAATGAGTGATCTTCTTGACCCATTTCTTTGTTGTCGTCATCGATAAACTCCCGATCCTTTTCTGTCTCCTCCTCTTCTTCACTTTCCTCTTCACTGTCGTCATCCAACCCCGCATCTTCGCCAGCCTCCTCCATACACCCGCTCGCTCGCGGAGGGTCAGGTGTCAGGCTTGTTAGAATGGTGCTTTTCAAATTGGCATAGCGTTTCTGCTCTAATTCGTACGCTTTGACAGCAATCTCATTCAAGTAGTTGACAAACTCCCCGACAAGTTGTTGAGCGTGTTCCATTTCTTCTCCAGCTACCACAAAACATTTAGGATTTTCAAAGCTGGGTACATTGCTTGCCACACTGATGCTCAAAAGTCGATGTTCAGCCGTCCACTCTAGCTTGGATGTGTTTTCAGGAAGCTCTACTTTCGGATAATAGACTTCTATGTCATAAGTTGCACGATACTTGGAATATTTTAATTCTTCAGGGACGGGAATACCCTCCTCTCCAATTTTTTCGAAAATGGCCTTGGGGGGGTGATAGACTCCTCCGGGATACATGTACTTGACTTTCGCTTCACAGGTCCTTTCGTGTCGCTCATGTTCCCAAGGCCTCTTAAAGAACTTGTCGCATCGACTGCATTGGTAGGACTTGGCATACTTCTTCATATCTTTTATATAAGAGAAATGGCCATTACATAAATTGATTTTCATCGCGTTGTCTGCCTCCAATTGAGTCAAGATTTTGGCTGGTCTGTGGATTAGTTGTACTGTCCCATCCTCTTGCAAACAATACACGAATGTATGCATGCCGAACATCTCATCTAGATGGTAAAGGTCTGATAGTTTCACTCCTTGGAAATCCTCTAGTTTGTCTAATGTAGCTAAATATTCTTCGGCGAGTTGCTTCGTTTTCCGCTCGAGATTCTTCAAATTGCACCCCTGATAGCGGCCTAAGCATCGAAAATAGCAAAGATTATCTTTGTAGAGTCTGCCAGTGTTCTTATCCGCTTCCAGAGCATCTAATCCACGATTCTCTACCACCCACTTGGGTAGCTGCTGACCACGTCCGATGGGGTGCTCTGGCAATTTATAAATGGTAAACGCAACATTGGTGGTAAGAGCCACTATCCATTTGCTGTTGGGTTTCTGCTGTCTCACATAGTCCTGCCAATCCACATCAGCAACCTTTGACATAAATCCAGCGAGGTCTTCCTCATTTCTTATTACACTAGGGCTGTCAAAGACGTACCCATTCTGAGAGGGATAATAATATCTCGCCTCCCCAGTCTCCGAGTTTTTCAGAATGTATCCAAAGGACATGTTAATCTTGAAGGCAGAGGTTTGCTGTGCAAATATTTCTCTCACCATTTCATCAACTGGTTTTATGTCCAAGCGGAAGGTGTATACATCTCTCAATTTTCCTGCCAGATGACGGCTTTGGATTTGTTTCCAATTGCTCTTGTAGCACTCTTTGCACTCTTGTGTTAGTCCGTCCATCAACCCGTTTGGGCCATCTACCTGATCGTCCCTGGGTGGCGGCGGCTCATCCGGTGGGGGGTGGCAGGCAGCGGGCAGCGGCAGTACCAGTGGGGGCGAGGGTGGCCGTTCTACTGATCTTATTTTCTTTTTCTGTGTTCCATCCTCTTCTTCCTGTCCATCTGCCTTCTGTTTCTTCCTTGCTTCATTGCCGTGGTCCTTTTCATCATCTATCTTTCTCTTTTTGTGAACTTTGTCACTATGCCGGGCAAGGTTATCTTTCCTGCTAAATTTTTTTTTGCATCGTGGACAAGAAAAACTTTTTATACCATGCACCGATAGCCGGTGCCTTTTCAGGCTTCGTTCTGTCGTAAATCTCTTTTCACAAATCTCACACTTACTCATGTCTGAATCTTGAGTAAAATGAGGTGCTGTCCAACGAACGCCTTCTTTTATACACCTAGAAAAAAATGGATTGATTGACAGGTGGTCAGTTCGTTTTCTGATTGGTTCACGGTTTGACAGGTGGTCAGCTCGTTTTCTGATTGGCTCGTGGTTGTTTGACTGATTGGCACTAGATTGAAAGACACTTCGTTAACTCATGTGCAAGCAGGGAGGGAGGAACGTAGTCGGCCCCTAAACCATAAAATGACTACGACCTTGTCAGTCGATCAGTAATCGACTACTTGCACAGACAATTACCTAAAATTTACTGACCCCGTTGTTGTCAAAATCAAAGATGGTGAACGAAAATCAAATTGATTTAGTTCAAAGGTAGTTTTTTTTATCTTGCGTTCTCCCCTTCTTGTTCTTAAATCAAAGATGGCAAACGATCAAAAAAAAAAGAAAATTTAAAAAATCCAAAAACCCAAGACACTCGAAAAAAAAGGACTAAAAGGTTTTCTTACCACGATGTCTTCTTTCTTGCTTGCTTGTCTTCTTGCTTGCCTCCTTCTCGCTTGTCTTCTTTCTTGCTTGCTTGTCTTCTTTCTCGCTTTGTCTTCTCCAGACCCCCTTCTTGTTCTTGCCTACAAGGAATACATACAATTAGTAAAAGCTCAGCCGGAGAGAGATCATGACGCACGAGACGTGTAAAAGATCTCTTACCTGCGCTAAGATGGAAAAACTTGACTTGATCCACTCCTAGTCATAGCCTCGCATGCACTCTCAATTGTGGTATGCTCTATTTGGTCGCGACCAGCCGCTGGTTGACACGCACGCGTATAAGCACACCGTGCACGTGAGTAGAGGATCTCGCACGTTTTTTCTCAGAATTCTCGTTAGACCTCGCGTGTTTTTCAAGGAACCCATTCTCGGAAAAGTATAGTGAAACGGACGGAGTTTTCTTGTCGAATTGCAGCTCTTTTCAAGAAGGATATAAGCTTTAAGGTGAGCTAATTTCGCCAGACTCTACTGTACAAAACGAAGAGCGTTTGATAAATTGTATTTACCGCGAAAAGAATAATTAAATTTGGTTACGCGATGAAGAGAGGTTTTGTGCTTCGTTTTTGTTTGTGCCGCTATCATTAAAACGCGCACAGTAAAGAAGGTTTTAGACCCGATAATTCCGTTCCAGGTTTAAAGTCCAGTATTTTTAGGGTCAATAAAACATAAAACCGAATTTAACACATGAACAATGGACTGAATTATTCTTTCCAGCGAAATTTGCTCGCGCAGTTGTCGTTGCTTTTTCATAAACAACCGCTCCAAACGCCTTAATCATTTCTTTTTCGCGG
>NC_135770.1:0-42500 GCF_052425735.1 Oculina patagonica
TTAGTAGAAACTCAGCTGTTTTCTAATGGAAATCCGCGAATCTGATTGGTTCTCCCACTGATTTCTATTCGCCGATAGAAAACAGTCGCGCGCTCGCGTAGCTCTTTAAGCGGTAAATTTTCTTGATTTTTGTCTTCAACGTGCACAATATTGTAGGTTTTGGACTGCAATCCTTTAGAGTTTCTACTAAAACAATTAGACTACTCGCCCTCGTTTTCTATGAGCGATAGTCAACTCGGCTGCGCCTCGTTGACTATTTGCTCATAGAAAACTTGGGCTCGTAGTCTAATTGTTAAATATAGCGAAACAAATTAAAAAAAATAATAATACGTTATTGATAAAAAAAAATACAATGGAGGCTGAAGATCCGTTTACGAAAGATCTTTATTACAAAACTTATCATCTGACCAAGTCAATTTGTACCGGTTTGTTCGCATTTGCTTACAAACTATTGCATGCTGGGTGATGTCCCGAGAGAAAATTAAACGAAACTTGACATCACATGACAATGAAAGCAACAGACATGATACCTATTGTAGCAGCAAAAGCGAAAGTTACTCCAATAATTTCGACAATTCGTCCCTTTTCTCTTCGCTTTTTCGCTTTTTCTCGTGCCTCGAGCAGTTCAGCTTCTACGGTAGAGTTGACCAGTTTTTCGTCTTCAACTGTAGGTACGACTTGAGTCGTTGATCGTAGAAATCTATCCTCTGGTTTAGTGCCTGGTTAAAAAGGTAAAAAACAAACGTCAATGGTGACTTGGTGAACCGGATCTACTAACCAAACAAAGTATTACTAGAATATTGGCTTCCTAAGACTACAAGCTTTCGTTTTTGTTGAGTGAGCAGTCATTACGGTCAGCCCAGGGCCACTGTTGATACCAGCCAAGTGCTGATTGGGCCACCCTGCCTAAATAAAGTTGACTTGATTCAAAGCTAGAAAGGGAGGGCAATAGTCTTGAGACTTCTTCAGTATACTCTTTAAAGGAGGACAACCGAAAACTCCAATATAATTTTAAGATATTTTTTAATCCAAAAATCAAGAGCTGTTTCACCTCAAGACCAACCAATAGTCTTGAGACTTCAGTAGTCTTGAGACGTTATTTTTTGAACTTCGATAGTCTTGAGACTTCTTCAGTAGACACTTAAAAGGAGCACAACCGAAAACTCCAATATAATTTTAAGGTATCAAGAGCTGTTTCGCCTCAAGACCAACCCGCATGCAAATAGTGATGACGCGAAGAGAACTAACCAGATTCGCAAGAGAAATACACTTCTAAAAGCTATCACAAGGTTGAAATTTTAAGCCAATTGCAAAGAAAAGTTTGACAACAGTTTTTGGACAAGACTGTTAATTTCCACATGTCTATTATCTTCGAAGACTGTCATTCTGAGCTAGGGCTTAATAACTTCTTCGGGGATGTGTACCACGTGACCTACTTTAACCAATCAGTGGAACAGAAAAAGTCTCGTTGCGTCACGATTTGGGCAGATCAATTATGGCCAGCTTTGCCAAGTTCCTAAGCCTCAAAAAATAACGTCACCAAAATGAATTGACCGCGCGGGCCTGGGGAAAGCTGTACAAAAACTTGGCCAGCTTTGGTGTCAGGCTTTGGGTTAGTGGTTGCCTAGTTCCTAGGCCTCTATTTTCGTCGCGGTCAACTCGTTTCGGGACCGAAACGAGTAGTGACGTCAGTAATACCGTGAAGGCCTGGGGAAAAAGCCGCACAGGAACTAGGCAAGGTTAGTGATTAGTTTTAACATCTACACGGTAAAGTATTGTGTTTTTGGGGGGCGGGGAGGGGGAGATTGGAGTGGGGGATGGGGGGTGGGGCAAAATAACGAAAACAATAGCTATTGCACTGCTCTCACCACATAATAGTTCCTCTGAGATAGTTACGAGGTTCCTTCCTTGGAAACGTGCCGGCGTGATGCATTTCAAATCCTGAATATGTCTCACGTGCGGAAACTGATTGTTTGAGCCAAGAAGCCGCTCGCGAAGCCATTTAAGTTTACAGTCACAGTGAAATGGGTTTCCTTCGATAGACCTTAAAAGGAACAACGGTAATTAAACTCTAGAATGCTCCCAACTTGTGATATCATTCTGATTACGAGCCCGGGGGGACTCCTATATTAAACGGACGGGAATGCTCGTCGGAAATTTTGAAAAGAACCCCTAAAAGAGACCAATCTGGGCGTGGCTCAAGCTTTTTTGACCCCTTAAAGATACCAAAAAAACTAAAAATAGAATTTATATTTGAATTTTTCTTCGTTTGTAACCCTAAACGAGACCATTATGGCTAAAAATATTGCCGTTTTGCCCGGAACACCCTAAGCGAGACCAAAAATCCGAAATTTCCAACCCCAAGTGAGACGACGAGCATCCCCGTCACTTTCATATGCAAGTGCCACCCCCCCCCCCCCTCGAGATTACGAGCACTCTGTGTTCAGATTTCTTTCCATCATAAATGAGTTAAAAACTGTTTATGCACTGATTACTGACACTTACAGAAAATGGATGTGTTGAAGTTCCAGAATTAATTCTTCTGCGACAGTCGTAATGTTGTTTCGCTCTAAATTGCTGCAAAAATATATCAGATTGTAAACTAAAAACCCCAACAAACTTAGGCAAAAATCAGCGAAAATATAAACAAAAAGCACACATACTTACATAGATTTAACGTTTTTGTAGCCATTTCCGAATTGGAGAGTTGAGATGTTGTTTGAAGAAAGATCGCTAGCGGGAAATATAAATGCAAAGTTTTTACTGATTTTCACGAAATATCATCACTTCACAAAAGCAGTCAAGTACGGTATCTAACTTACACTGTTTTTACATTCCAGTCCTCGTTTAACTCAGGGATTACTTGAAGTCCAGTGTTACGACATTGGAGTAGTTTTCTATTTTGATACAATTTGCAGCCTGGTGGATAGCTTTCTGAATTTTCAATTGTTGGTATTTGGCTAGCGTCATGTTGCAAAGAAGAACTTTCAATACTCTGTGTTGGGCATAGCGGACATAGGAAGACAGCCAATGCGAGAATTGATAGAAAAAACGTTTGAGCCATTGTAGAAACGATGCCGTATTTTGAACTGGTATTCTGACGTCAAATTGCACGGTCAATGCGCGCGCTTCAAACTTGCGCGCACTATTTTTTATATATATATAAAAGTAAGCGCCCTACACTTTGCGGGCGTTTTAGGCCGATTCAACTTGAATCACAGCATGCAGAGATCATGAATACTCTCTCTCTCTCAGGAAAGAGAGAGAGAGAGAGAGGGAGAGAGAGGGAGAGAGAGGGAGAGCCATACGCCCGTTGATACCCCGCCGCAATTTGGGGCGGCGCATCAGCCATATGGCTGATTTCCCGCCCTTTGGCTGATGCCCCGCCGCAAGTGTGGCTGATTCCCCGCCGGTGGTTGATGCACCGCCACGTATTGTGGTTGATGTCCCGCCCAGTGGCTGATGTGCCGCCACCGGTTGATTTCCCGCCACTTGGGTGGCGGTGAAATTGTTGATGAGGATTATTGGCTGAGGATTTTTCATTTCTAACGGTAATTCTTTATTCTCTCTTTAGGAATACGGATAATACATTATTATATTAGACAAACAATTATTTGGATTTTTTCCACGTCTTTTTCATTTTTTTTTCTTCTCTAAACTTTTTGCCGGCTTTTTCCTACTAGTCACTGCGGATTGGAAATAAAGTACAAAATATTAAATTTGTGAACGTCATCGATGATATCTTTGATAATCAGTTATAGATCGTTCTGTTCTCTAACTGGTTAAGTTTTTTTTTCCTTTTTAATTTTAAGATGAAGGTTTAGGAAGGCCCTCTACAAACATCACTAATGAAAATTGATCACGATGGCCACAATCGAGGAATCACAACTTTTTTCAAAACAAATTATTTCAGTGGTTCTTGATGTGTAATCAACCCAATATACTGTTGCCGGGAACAGAGTAATATAAGACAGAACGGAGGAATTAGTCTCCACAATGTAACAAAAAACTACTTTATTTGAAATAGGAATACTTTTGCACGATAGTACCATAAAATAAAACAAATTAGGGCAGAATAATTTTACATTTTTAGTAACTCAACATTCATCCTGACTGCAATTTTTAATTTTTTTATGCGACCGTACACTGTACATGTTAATTGATGTATAAATGACCGTACACTGTTAAAAAACTTATAGTTTATGGAATAAAGGCACACTTTTTAAAACTGTTTTAACTTTCCATCGACTGTATTTAGTCCTTTTCGATTGTGTTCTATATTTGGCTATTCCTCGACCGTACACTGTAATAATAATTGATTTGAAAATTACCGTACACTGGTTTAAATGCAAGATTTATCTTGAAAAATTATCACAATAAAAATAAATAAAGAAATGCTTCATCTTCGGGAGTTCAGAGTCCATCCTTGACTTGCTACGTTTGACCTGGAATAAATCTATTTCTGGCCTCTCTTCTTGAACATGTATTGTGCTTTGTTATAACAACGCTCAAAGTCGCCGTCGTTTCGCTCGACAATTACTTTGAGGCTGGACTATGACTGGAACAAAGCCGTTAAGTCCGCTTTGCCTGGACGAACAGAATACTCTGCAAATAATTCTTCAACTTTTCTTTCATCAGTCTGGTTCCATTTGGCTTTTGTTCTTGGACCGGAACAGCTGACAGACACAGATGCTGACGTATCTGATATAACGTTCGACCACGCCTCTGTTCTGTTTTATGACGGCTCAGGTTCATTTGTTGGAAGTACCATGTTCTACTTTTCTTTTCGTCTCAAGTAGACCACTTTGTCGTAGATCTTTTTGATCATCAAAGTGTCGTCCAAAAATTCCCGTAAATCCATATGTTCGGCACTGGTTTTCCTAACTATGTCAAACGTGAGTGAGTCTCGAGAAATTTTTTGGTGGGAAAACAGCATCTTGATGGCTTCTATTTGACTACTGGCAAGTCCTTCTTAGTTAGTGCTTTCCTCATGTTCTTCATTGTTTGACTTTGTTGAATTTGCTGACTTGGTGCTAGGTTTCGATCTTGTTAATACTGACCTATCCAAACCAAGGGTCTTCTTCAGTAGCTGGTGACCTTTGGAAGACTTCTTGGTGATCTGACCAATGTCGCCTCTTCATGAGCCATGTGTTCGTGGATAGCCCTCTTTTCGACGATGTACATATCAAAAGTTGCCGAGAATGCTATTTTCCTAACATAATAATAATATAATATAACATAATAACATAACATAATAATAACATCGGTGCTCGAAAATTTAATCTGCTTGGCCTTGAACCAAAAGGCGGTTATTCACTTGCCGATGTTGCTTTGGTCAAAGGCCTTGCCATTGGCACAGACGTTGCGCACATATTCGATGTACGTGGTGACATTGGCATGCGTTTCAGCATCTATGCAAATCCGCCCCGGGCCATCAAAGGATCGCTTGTGTTTTGGACATTACATTGTGTAGCTGCCATCATTGCTCAGCTCTGCTTGTCGGAAGTAGAATACTGTGGCAGTTTCCATGGGACCTGGCCGTTGTGCATTTTCAAGCCTAAGTCGGGCAATGAGAAAATGTTCTTGTACTGCGTCATGTATGCTGTAGATGTTGTTGTATTCGAATTAAAGTGGCTATAAGCCACTAAACTCGGAAAATTTATTATGAAACAAGAATAAAAAAAAAAAAACAAACTGAAAGAAGTTATGCTGAACTTTCACACTTCATTTTAACGCATTTGGTTTGATACATCCAATAATATTACTAATAATGTCGGTAATAAGAGAACAGGTCTCATTCTTTAAAATGAGTCCTTAAGACACTTGCACGCATTGCGTGCCTATGTTGATGTGAAATTCACTTCGCTCACTACAACTCGGAATTTCGCCGGGATATTTTAAGTTGTAATTCATTTTGACCCTTGCCGCCTATGACCAAAGACACTCGTCGACAGTTTAAGTATTCTAGGTGGTAATTTAAAAAGAATCTGGACCATTATTTAAAGGTTTCCGTTAACACTCAAATGTTTCTTAGTTTTTGAAACTACGCAAACAAAATCCCCACGATACTTCCCAAAAGCAAACAACCAATATCCTTGCAAGGGCTATTGGTAGGAAGGCAAGTTAACTGTCTTTGCAACAAATCTTGGAAAGTCTCCATCAAAAAAAGAATAGTTATGATGATAATAAATTTAACTGGCCAGAAACTAAGCAACATATTATATCTATTTTATTTGCTACAGAAAAAGGCCATTTTTTTCTGCACGTTAAAACTATTAAAATCGTCGATCTATACAGGTGATTTGTATTAACATCGCAATCAAATAGTAAATTTTTGGAAGAAAATAGCGAAATTTGTTTGAGTTCTGGCCTGATTTATGTCAATGGGGAAAAAATGCGCATTTTGGTTGATTGCCCGCCGCTTTTAGTCTTTGAACTTGAAAATCGCCCAAAATATGCAATTTAACGCCAAAATGAACCTATTTCCCTAAATTACATGCAGTTTTACACCCTGCTACAAATTTCCAATTATATTTATCGAAAATGACAACTTTTATCAAGATTTGAAAACGTGTTTGATTTCCCGCCGCGAAAAAAAATAACTTTTTGTAAGTCAAAGTAGCGTAAGGAAAACAAAATTTCCTAAAATAGAGCGAAACTTTGCAAAAACCTTGCTATATTGCATGCCTAATGTGTGTGAATTTTTGTAGTCCATTACCTCTAAATGTGTCGGAGATATATTTTTTTAAATTATTCTGTTTGGAAAAAAAATGATGAATGCGCTTTCTTGAGCTTTGAATCTAGTACTAAGCATGCAAGTACACCGGAAAATTTTCAAAAGTCAAAAAATCGGAAATGCTTAAACGGGGGAAAGCTAAGGTAATGCTAGGGGAGTCGGGTGAATCAACAAAGGTAAACTTTTGCCGAAAAAATAAGTTTCCAGGGATTTATTTGACTTTTTCGAGTAAAGTGGGTGATTTCCCGCCATTTGCAAAAGTAAAGAGCGATAAATTAATGGAAAGAACGGAAAAATGAAAACCACACATTGGATGATGAAGAACAATGCAATTAGAAGTAGTGTGGAAAGTTTCAAGTATTGGTATGATGTTTAAAATTTTTTTCGGGCACCCCCAAAACTCAAGTTTTCCCTGGCATCTAAGTGCTTGATGAGGCATATACAGAGAGAGAGATAAAAATATATAAAAGTATTGATTTATATGAGACAGATAACTCGTGGAAAGGGACCTCCTCTGGGTAAAATAATTAGCTCAAGCGTTCTCCTTTGCTGGACTATATTTCGTAAAGGACTATTTTTATCAAGCGGTAAAGACTCGGCGGGCCTTTGACTTGGCACCGTCTCCGACCTTCTCATCGCCTTTCTCGAGGTATAGCTGAATGTCCGTATTAAGGAGGTGTCCATACATACCGTCGCTTGCATCTTAGCGTGAACACTCACCACCGAAACATGATATTACATGAAACATGATCTAACGGCAACTTTCGCGCCGAAAGCTCAACATCTGGTGGGCGGGGGAGAGAGAGAGCCTGGGAAAGAGGTTGCAACATATTCCGGTTTCGAAATGACGAAAGGATTGGATATACAGACTTCTAACGAAAAATTGATCCTGATCTGTGTCGATATGCATTTGCAGGTTTACTTGAATCACTTCTAGAGTAAATTTTTGTCCGTTCTTAATGTTTATGGTGAACATTCTGAGTGAGAAAGTTGCTCGCTTATACCAAGATTTATCGTCATAGTTTATCATCTTTTGCAGAAGTTTGTCAAAAAGGTTTATAAAGCTGTTTAATGTGATAAGACTATTTCTATTTTTAAAATTCAAATACCGGCAACAATGTTGCCCGAATGTTGTTGGAGTTGGTTCGTGTAACACCTTCACCGTCGACTTTTAACGCAATTTTCTGACGTAGCTGATTCCGCGCGCAATGTTGCGCTAAAAG
Source organism: Oculina patagonica (assembly GCF_052425735.1). Lineage (NCBI taxonomy): Eukaryota > Metazoa > Cnidaria > Anthozoa > Scleractinia > Oculinidae > Oculina > Oculina patagonica. The sequence goes on from NC_135770.1 coordinate 7,960, forward strand.
TTGCCTCGTGTAAAATGGATTGAAAAACGCTGTTTAAAATCATCGTTAAAAATCGTCCCGTGTAACATCACATTTACTTTGGCAGACTCAGAAAATTATTATGAAAAAAGAAATCGCGCTTGGTTTCCAGGTTGTTGGTGCGATTTGTTAAAGGAGAAGTTCACTCCAGAATGGCCATTTATTTTCTTTATGCCAATAAAAAGTTTACACAAAGATATGTTATTCACAAAAATTTCAGCCTCCAACGTTCGCTATAACCCTACGAAATCTTTCCCAAAACTCGACAACTGAACGCCGCCATCTTGGAGCTGGTAACGTATGCGTGACGTCAAAGAGCTCATCCTGAAGTTTGGCGGGAAAATTTTAATAGTCGAAACTCCTTGTTTTTTGTATTTTTTGGAGCTCTGTTTGAGCAAAATAGAGCTACACAAACAGGAATTTTGACAAACAAATGCCACTACGAAGAAACAAGGAGTTTCGAGTACTGATTTATATTTTCCCGCAAACTTCAGGCTGAGCTCTTTGACGTCACGCATACATTACGAGCTCCAAGATGGCGGCGTTCAGTTGTCGAGTTTTGGGAAAGATTTCGTAGGATTATAGCGAACGTTGGAGGCTGAAATTTTGGCGAATAACATATCTTTGTATAAACTTTTTATTGGCGTAAAGAAAATAAATGGCCATTCTGGAGTGAACTTCTCCTTTAAACAATTAATTGTGTCATAACAACGTAGTCAATATAATTAACGCCGAAAGTATAAAAAGGATAACGAACGTTTCGATAATTGAATGTAACCTTTGTAAGGTTTTCGACGGTTTGAGCAATGTCGTTCATTTTCTATATGGACTGATAATTGTAGTTTGCACATCACAATAAATTGGCCGTTATAAATAGGTCATGAACTACTTTCCTTAGAAGAAAACACAAGTAACACGATCTTGAGATAGAGTTGCGGAAGAAAAAACGTTGCCAATCATGTTTTGCTGATAAATTAAAATCCTCAACCCAGCTGTCGTCTCCGGTGAAAAAAAAAGGAAAAAAGAGATTGAATTAAGCCAATACCGCTAGGTTGTAAACAATTTTATTAAGCAATTAATTGTGTCATTGCAACGTAGTCAAATGTAATTAATGCCGAAAGTATAAATAGGACAACGAACGACTCGATAATTGAGTGTAACCCTTGTAATCCCTAAAGAAGGCGCGCTTTAAATTTGTTGCTTCGTTCGCTTCGGAAATTTATCGCAGTTTTTCTCAAGGTAAGTGAAGTTGTGTTGATTTATTCGAACTATCACTCGCAAATAAGTGACTAAAGCTACTTACGAGAATATCACAACTGAATCTCACAAAGCTGTGCAGACTTGCTGCAAGTCGCTCGTTAGATTCGCAGGAGACCGCTGGATACAGACAAAATGGCGGAGGATCGTGGCGGAACGTTCCGAGCCATTCCTCGGCAAGTGTCATTTGTTTTCCTTTGCGCGCGCGTTCACAGAAATGAATCCCGCGCGATCTCTTGCGCGCGATTTAACTCAAGTGGTCTTTCGCGCTTGATTTCAAAGCGATTTTATTTAAGTAACTATAGATACAAAGAAAAAACGAGCGACTTGGGGCAAGTCTAAAAGCTGTGTAGTGGCGTGTTTTCTTGGAAACACACCATGCAGTTGGTCCCAGCTACTGTAGCCACTAGTGGTGTGTCAACTTAGTCCAGTCCCTGAACTCCCTCTTCCACGCGCCCTTTTCAGGGGTTGAACCTAGGGGCGCGAAGAGAAAGTCCAGGATAACTTGCATGCGCATGCTCAGAACGAATCAATCAGAAGCGAGGAGTGTGGTATCACTTGCTTGGGACGCGCGCGCTAGGTTAAAAATGCTCGCGCAAATGACGAATTCAACTACGCGACCGAGCGCGCGAATAAATTCAAGAAAAAAAAACTGTGCTCAATTGCATCAACAACCAATTCAATAAACAGCTACAAAATACTAGGAATAGTTGACGGATGGCGATTTTTGTTTTGGCCGTTAGCTTTTAGTAGACACTGACTGCAAAGCTAGGCTTTTTAAAGTTATTCCAGTGATCCTGCTTTTTGTGCGCGCGCGTTTTCAAAAGGGCTGCCAAATATGGTTTTTCCCCCAATTTTAGGGGGAAAAATGGCGCATGCGCATGCAAGTTATCCTGGACTCTCTCTTCGCGCGCCTGGGTTCAGCCCCTATAAAAGGCGCGCGGAAGAGAGAGTTCAGGGACTGGACTAGTGTCAACTCAGCTGCATTTTTCAGGAGATTCAACTTCTCTCTGCGATCAGATTTATGATCAGACTCTACTGAACAATGTATTCCGTTCAACCACCGAGCATTGGCAAGATGAATGCAGACTGTTTCGACTTGATGAACCATGAACTTCAAAAGTACAAGTTTCTGATCATCACGGGCAGCCATCGAGAATATAGTTCAAAACCACTTAAAGATAGCACCGTTGAACGTATTTTAGTATTTAAACGGTAGATATAGGCATATTTTTATCCCCTAAAAATGTTTTATCTGTTCGGATTTCCTAGCTGAAAGTCTAGTGATCCGAAAGTTATAGGGATCAAAACTTACCTTTTCGAAAATTCCAGCCAGAGAAAGGCTCCCGAAAATTCTAGGTGACCTTTTTAGAGTAAAAAATCCGTTAAAAATGAACAATTATACCATTTTTTAGATATTCGAAAATCCTAGGAAAGGCAGGCAAGCAAAAAAATTTACAATGAATGTTCCGAAAATTCTAGATCTCAAATCGTCTTCCGAACAGATATTTTAACGAAATATTCCGTTGGGTGCCCCTGATCATGACTATAGTAGGTGGTCAGGCAACAAAACACGCAAATACCAATTTCATGGCTGGTTGGCCTTCGGGCCTTACGACCATGTCTATAGTAGGTGGTCAAATAAACAATATTCAACCCAGTTATTTAGCTGGGCAGTCAATAAACCATACCATGTCTGTTGTAGGTGGTCAAATAAACAATATCCAACCCATTTATTTAGCTCGGCGGCCATTGAGGCAACTTATTAGAATTGAGGCAACTTATTAGAATTCTGCGAACCTTGCAAAATCCATCATTCTCTGAAGAAGACCGCAGAAGGCGATCGAAAATTTAGAGTATCCTTTTATATTTTTAGATCTGTTTAAACCATTTTTATATTTTAGGCCACTGAGGCAGTTGACTATTTAATAGTGGTCAGATACAAGCAGAGAGAAGTTATACTGGTGAATGCAGCTGTGTATTCTATGGTCCTCTTTTGATAAATCATGTAACACTATAGTTCAATTAAGTCATGGCAAAACAGTATGATAATAGAGCTTACAACAAGAAACAGGGCAAGAAATTGTGGTAGGAAAAACAACAATTATTACAAAAGGGAACGTGATAGAGAACCATCTAGGCCATTCGATTTCACGGTTTGTTGCTATTTTGGACTGACTGGCACATATAGCCTCGATCTCATGTGAGAGGACATTAGCCTCCATCTCATGCGAGAGACATTAGAAAGCAATTAATTGCGTCACAGCAACGTCAACAATGACATTAAGCCGCAAAAACAGCACGCGCAAAAACAATTTCATTTAGCCGATACTGCTAGGCTGTAAACAATTTTATTAAGCAATATCCTACGATATCAAGTCACTGACCTGATATGCCACCATGTCACGGTCACTTTGAAATAAAGTAGTGTTACTGTACGATGAATTAAAAAGAGGTTTTACCAGTAAAACAGAAATTCGTAATTTAAATTTAGCGGTGTTTAGCGGTCGTAAATAGAGAAAAACTTTCCCGCCAAAACTAAACTTGAGCGCGCTCGCCAATTGCGCGCTGTGTGCCGACGAGTACTGAGACAAAATGGAGTCGGCATTTCCAAACTTTTCGTTTAATTTTGATTTTGAAAATTTAGAAAATGAAACTCTAAACAAACGAGTGGAAAAAAGGCAGAAGGGGAACTTGTTAAAAGTGTTGAAGACCAAGTCAACACAATTTGCAGTTCGTACCTTGCAAGCATGGCTTCAACAGTGCAGCGCGTAACCAGAACTGGATATCTGATGACGTCATATTTTTTTCAAAATGGCGCCCGCTTCATGGGACAGTATAGTGGTAGAGTTTTTAGGTCCTGTATACGCGCTGAAGTGCCCATGTCCCACAGTACTTTGGGAACTTAGCCTTTGAACAACAAGGTAACAGACGAGTGTGAGAAAATGGCGTCTTTTCACGTGTTCTTTGAGTTCTAAGGGAAAAAATATTGATTTTTGGAGCATTCGATAGCATGAGGCTGCTTGACCAAGGATCAAACATCTAAAGATAAAAGGTGCGTAGCAATTTTGTCCATCTTTGGAAAAATTATTTTAAGAATCTGTATACAATTTGCTTTGATTTCGTACTATTTTCGTTGTAGTGCAAGACTTATTCACATAGTGCTGTGGTTTTGAAGATACAACTTTGTGTCGCGCCATGTGCGTTATTTGTAAAGTGATACATCGACTGGACTGCTTATGCCATGTTCGTTTAATGTTCTTTTGCAGTCTGTTGGAAAAGCACATCGCTTTCGTGAAGAAAAGATGCCGGTTTTGTAAGAAAACCTTATCAAAGTGAATGGTGGTCCAGAACTGCTTTAAGACAGCGGTTTGAAACGAAATTTTGGAGTTTTTTGACTAACTAACTATGGTCAAAAGCATCAATTTCATCTTTTACTGGTCGATGAAAATAAGGTAGGTTTTTATTTGTACATGTATCAGACCCATGGGTAAAAACAATAGTAAGCTTATACCTGGCTGAAAACAATGCAAAAAGTTAATTGTCTTTGTCACAGCAGAAAATAAAACAACTCTGCATACAAATTAAGAAACTCTTGTTATTGCTGTGTTTTTTTTGTTCAACCAGTTTGCAAGTTATTTTGTCTGTGCTGCATGGGTCTGGACATTGCGGTCAGGAATTGTCCCCTGTCCCCTGTTTTTACCCCTGTTTTATGAGTCAGATGAGTCTGAGTCAATGAGTCAAATCAGTAAAAAAGTGATTTTCACACAAAGTTAGTTATAACATATTGAACCACAATAATTTTTGCCTGAGTACAAATTACCTTAGAAGCACTCCAAATCATTTGCATGTGGTTTGGTTTTATTTGTTAGTTATGGTTGCACTGGCTTTTTCAAATTAACTTCTCTTATATAATTTATTATTTGTGGGAGGTGCAGTGGCCCATTAATGGCTAGCATGCTGGATTCTAGATTAAGCAGTCCAGGTTCGGGGCCAGGCCAGGGAACTACATTTTGTTCTTGGGCAAGAAACATGCCTCTCCCACCCAGATATATAAATGGTTACTGGTGAATTTACTGTCAGGGGTATCCTTGTGATGGACTAGCATCCCATCCATAGGGTGTAGAATACTCCTAGTCGCTAAATGCTACAGAAACCGGAATAAGCTCTGGCTGTATGGGCCACTAGGCTTGGACGCAGACTTTATTTTGAATCATGCACTCATGACTCATTGACTTGTAAGACTCATATAATATTTATTTTCATTTCTGGTATTTTTGTAGTATTTACGTACCGGTAATTGCTCATGGGTATATCTTGCTTGTCAAGTTTAGGGTGACTGACTAAATTTTAAATTCATGTTAGCATTTCTTGCACTAAAAATTAAGAATTTCAAATTTGAGAGCATCTATGGTAATTATAATAACCTTATATCCAAAGCTGATCTCCCCTAATTTAACTGCTTAGCTATCAACCATATGATCCTTAATTTATCTTTTGAATCATTGCTGAAAAGAACAGATTTTTTTATTATGGATGAAAAAAGATAAAAAGTGAAACTTGCCACTTCACAATTAAGGTGGACATGATTAGGGTATGGGGAGAAACTGGACTGCTGACTAAATCTTTTTTACCTTGTATATATATATATATACCCATGGTATAAATGTCAATAAAAATTGTTCACAAATTTTATTATCTCTTGCTGTCCAAAAAATATTGGGGGGGGGGGTCACATGGTATTTAGCACTGAAATATAGTGAAAGCTTGATTCAACAAATGAGGCTATCATCTTTTCAATTCCGGCTTTGACCTCATATCCTGAAATCTTAGTGGTTGTGGAGATCATATGTGGGAGAAATATGTGGTAGAATATTGTTTGGGAGTCTTGCACTAGCTGCAATCCACAGACTTGGCAGTATGCAAATGCTGACAGAACCATTTTCACCTCTCAGTGATAGCTAATATATGTAAAAGGAAATAAATAATTATATGAGTTGAGCTGCTCTCATTGCATTTGCTAAAATTATACCATTTTTTCCAGGTCTTGGCAAGAAAGCTTTAAAAGAGGAAAAAAGGAAGTTATGATATGATCAAGGAACATAATAAAATAACTTTTGAATGAGTGGTGTTGAATGCTATTTTCAAGTTACCCTAAATGCTTGTTTCAACCCTGCTTTCACACAAAATACAAACACTGCAAAATTTTGAGTATAAACAGAAAAGTGATTGAAGTTCCTGAGGCAGCATCAAAGAAAGATACCCTGATATAGGACTGTCAAAATCCAAATAATACTGGATACTGGATTTTGTGCCAGGATTGAAAACTGTAGTGGCAGAACATTTTTGAAACCAAATGATACTAATATTTACATTTATCACCTAAGTGTGAACTTTTCTCAATATACAATTGTAATCAGGATAATCCTGAACAACTGAAGTATTAGAACTTTTGTACATAATGTACCTGGAACATTTTCAATAAAGACTAGATGTTTTTAGTGATAATTAGAACATTGCATATGACACAGAAAAGACCTAAACGATCTAGATTGTATGCACTAAGAGTCGAGTTTGATTTAATTCCCGCTAGTACACATTAAACAGGAGGAAGATTTAAAATGATCGGAAATGAAAACGAAAGTGTACTACAATACTGGTCAATACTTCAACTGTCATAAAAGCCTGATGAAAAAATATATTCACTTGCATCAGACTTCACTTGAAACAGCCTCATTTTTAAGGCTGAATTATCTTTGTATGTGGCAAACTTGAGAACGAGATCTCGTGCAAAAAATCCTTTGTACTATTGATAAGTTCAGCGCAGTGCGGCGGTGGAATCTTGATTTACCGAACTCAAGAGGAAACGAAAATTGATTCGAGTAAGCGTGCGTTAAATTGAAGCGTTTAAATACGTAACGTAAATCCAAGGAAACCAACCACTGGTTTGAGTTTTACCGAGGTTCAATACAACGTGGGTTAAATCGGGATTCTATTGCTATTATATTCTTTCATGAAGCTCGAGGGCCGACGCCATATTTGCTTACCAACCCACTAGAGCTTAGTCCTTTCGCGGTCAGAACAATGTTTTGGTCAGTGAGTGAGCCAATCAGATTACAGGAAATCATATATCCAGTTCTGGTTACGCGCCGCACTGTTCAACAGAGCGATAAATATAACCGGATTTTTGACTGAATTTGGGTACGGTAAATATCTTATCGTACCTTTTTGGTAAGCTTCGGCTGCATATCAGGCTCGTTTGGTCTCGCCATGGGTATTTTGGCTCGACTGCGTCTCGCCAAAATACGATATGAATATGAACCATGGCTCGACCAAACACGCCTGATATGCCACTGAAGCGTACCAGAAAGGTACGATTAGGTATAAATATGATTTTGACACATGCCAAGCGAATTGTGAAGGTCAATCGCGTAAAGCGGGCGGATTTAAGGTACACACAATTGTTAATCAATTTATTTTCTGTTTTAAATCCAACAGAAGTCGAATTTAATTACAACCTGACGCGACGTACATTAATTACATCTTGTTATGACGTATATTAATACCCAATTAACTTGTCATTAGCGTCTGTTACGTCACATCAAAGATCGAAGTCTTATAAACAACACAGAGATGTGAAAAGAGAAAGAAAACAAATGGGCGGCCGTCAGTTCGTGTACATTTTAGTGTTGCTTGGGCTGACAATCGCTTTTGTAAACGGAGAGAGCCTCCCCGACGGATGTTTCTACTGGCGCAAAATAAAGCCACCGTTGCGAGGGCTGTCTTGCAGTGAAATGCAATTGTACAAGATACCCAAGTTACCGAGAGGAATAAATGCAGTGTGAGTAAAACACTTTGGTATTAACAGCTTTTCCAGACATTGAATATAACTCTGCGGGGGAGGTATTACTGATTTCCTCATGTATATAGCTTGCAGAACGGGCGGTTTATTTTGCGGGTCGCGCAAAGCGCGACATAGCGAGCGCCTAGCGCAAAGGAAAAAAGTAGACACATGTATACGGTTCCTGGATCAATGGTTCTTGCATATGAATTTGTCCAAAAGTAAAAAAGCTTGCTCGAACTTACCTACACTATACCTCTATTATTTCTCTCAGATAGTGCGCGCGCTGTGATTATTTATCAAATGACTTTAAAAGAAAAAAAAAATGAAATCTACTCGGACGAAAATTTTGAAAAACAAAGACGAAGCGAACAGCGTCTTCCAAACTTCAAACTCGAGTTTTCAGAATTTTCGGAACCGGCGAACTGTAGAGCAAACAAAGCATGACGTCGGCTTTGTAATGGTAAGTTTTACGGCTATTTGAGCTCGTAGTTGCCTGTTTTCGGGAGTTCGAAAATATTTCTGCTAACAGCTTAAGCTCTTGATGAGGTAAGTGAACAAAATCGACGATAAGACTTGCCTACAATACAAGAAGAAAACGACTTTGAGAAATCCTAGAGAATGAATGAAATCAATGAAATGTAAAAAAACATCGTTTTTAAACGAAACGCTTAGGTCCATCTTAAAAAGATGGAACCAAACGTTTCGGGCTTAACCCTTCATCAATGGCAAAAAACGTTACCATAAAGAACGCGACAGAACTAATATTCAAAAATTAACGTTCAAAGCCCAGCGCAAGTAACAAAGAAGCCCCCGTGCAGTCTAAATAAACGAAAAGTTAATGTTCATCCCGCGTGGTCGCACAGTGCCCGTTTGGAAGATCATCCACATTTCTTGTCGGTGTCGGTGGATGTTGTTACCGGAGCAAAGCCTGATTCTGCGAATCTTGCCATCAGAAATAGTATGGGGTTCTTTGTTGAAATGTTCTGCAACGAGGAAACCGTGTTACTTTCCCCTCTATGGAAAATGGTTCTAAGTTGTTTGCCGGCGTTCTTTTTTGTTCCGGTGACCGGCGACGTCACCGCTCACGATCGAGCCCAGACTTCCTTAAAACGAAAGAGCTTGGGACTAGGATGCATTTAACCCAATAGAGTAAAACTAATAACATCAATTTGGAGTATGTATAGCATTTTAGAACCAGCAATAAAAATAAAAAACACACTGCGGTGACAAACATGACAAGACAACGCATGTCGGAAAAAACTTTGATAGAACTAACGTTTCGTATGTTACAACATACACTTCAGAAGTGACCGTTGAAAAGATTACAATAAGATTTAAACGTGAAATAAAAGACTGGTACCTTATCTAAAAAATAATGACAATGTTGTTAATTAATAACAAACAGACTTAAAAATCCGCAGAAGAAAAACAAACACATTATGGCTAGTAAAGAAAAAGTTTCTCACTGCCAACTTTTTCATTTAAGGCTGGTTTTAAATCACGAATCAACAATGTCTCCTTTATTTTACAATGTATATCTGATCGTCGGCAAAGTGATCCCATTTGATGTTGTGACCCGTTGATGTGATGTGATCTGCGTGACAGTTCTTTGAAAGTGCTTTAAAATGTTCAGTTTTCCTTTCGTGTAATCGACGATTACAGCAAAACCAGCAAAAATCAGCAAAGTTCGTAAAAACCAGAAAAAACCCAGCAAGTTTACCGTAGTCAGGATCTTTACTTTGCCGTGTTTGGGTTTTAGTCAGCCTTCATTGTGGTTCCAAGCCTCGCAACTAGAAACGAATAAGTAGATTAAGTAAAGAAAAATACATCGAATGATAATCACCAATGTCCACTTCGCCTTCTGTGAATACACTAATTGTTATAACTGTTAAGTATTTTGATGTTACACACGTCCTTTTTCCTCAGTGGGTTTTTTAAAAACAAGATTTCACGCATTACTCAAGAGAATTGGAAAGACCTTGAAAAAGTAAAAGTAATGTAAGTTTGATTGATTTTAGTTCGTAACATTTATGTTGAAATGTTTTAGGATAAATGCAATTTTAGTTTGATAAATGGTGCATTAGCTGTCTCAATTTACAGCTGTTTCCGATCACACGCGCCCTCCAACGACATTTTTCTCCTGTTTGAAAAATGAGTTTTGATGGACGTCAATCATCCGTTTCCACGACAATGATCGCTTCTTCGCGCCAGTTTCAATTCGCTGGTCCATCGCCAAACACATCGATGAGACGACGCAAAGCCTTACACGTAACTTTTGTTTACAGTTATGAACGAGTTTTGAGCAGTTATGACTTCGAAAGACTGAACGGACCGAACGTAGCGAAATAAACTTACTGGTCGGTTTGCGGCCGGCTCAAATATTTTCCGAAAGACGGCTTGGAATGTAGAAGACGAAAGCTTGGTTAATTTACCGAATATTTGCGGCCGGGAGTTTTGAACACTGATCGTACTCAGTTCAATTCCGAGCCATCCTCATTTCAGTGTCATTTGAGTTTGGTCGATTTAGTCTTCAAAATACCCAGACATAACTTTTAGAAAGTCGGCAGAAAAAACCGTTTCGTCTTCACAGTTTCAGGCCGTGTCAAATTCGGTCAATAAATTTGTGTCGAGTCCGTTTTGTCTTCATTCCAGGCCGTGATTCGGTAAATATATTTTCATTGAGTCAGTTCAGTCTTCAAAATTCCCAGCCGTAATTCGGTAGATATGCACTTACCTTGAGTCCGTTTCACCTTCCTGGCCGTCATTGGAAGAATATATTTTACAAGTTAAGCTGGCTGTAATTCCCGGCCGCAAAAATTATAGAAATTAACCAAGCTTTCGTCTTCGACATTCCAAGCCGTCTTTCGATGAGACGACGCAAAGCCTTACACGTAACTTTTGTTTACAGTTATGAACGAGTTTTGAGCAGTTATGACTTCGAAAGACTGAACGGACCGAACGTAGCGAAATAAACTTACCGTGGCCGGTTTACGGCCGGCTCAAATATTTTCCGAAAGACGGCTTGGAATGTCGAAGACGAAAGCTTGGTTAATTTCTATAATTTTTGCGGCCGGGAATTACAGCCAGCTTAACTTGTAAAATATATTCTTCCAATGACGGCCAGGAAGGTGAAACGGACTCAAGGTAAGTGCATATCTACCGAATTACGGCTGGGAATTTTGAAGACTGAACTGACTCAACGAAAATATATTTACCGAATCACGGCCTGGAATGAAGACAAAACGGACTCGACACAAATTTATTGACCGAATTTGACACGGCCTGAAACTGTGAAGACGAAACGGTTTTTTCTGCCGACTTTCTAAAAGTTATGTCTGGGTATTTTGAAGACTAAATCGACCAAACTCAAATGACACTGAAATGAGGATGGCTCGGAATTGAACTGAGTACGATCAGTGTTCAAAACTCCCGGCCGCAAATATTCGGTAAATTAACCAAGCTTTCGTCTTCTACATTCCAAGCCGTCTTTCGGAAAATATTTGAGCCGGCCGCAAACCGACCAGTAAGTTTATTTCGCTACATTCGGTCCGTTCAGTCTTTCGAAGTCATAACTGCTCATAACTCGTTCATCACTGTAAACAAAAGTCACATGCTATAAGGCTTTGCGTTTGCGTCGTCTCGTCGATGTGTTTGGCGATGGAAACGGATGATTGACGTCCATCAAAACTCATTTTTCAAACAAGAAAAATGTCGTTGGAGGGCGCGTGTGATCGGAAACAGCTGTAGTATCTAGTTTTCATTTCACTGACCCGCTAACCAAAAGACATTCAATATTACAATATTACAGCAATTTTTGAGTATGTTCAGCATTTAAAAACAAGCAAAGCTAAAAAAACAGAACAAAGTAATTAATGTTGTTTTCTTATCGTCTTCTAACTGGATTACTGGGTCTTCAAAGTTTACCGTAGTCAGGATCTTTACTTTGGCCGTGTTTGGATTTTAGTCAGCTTCACATTGTAGTTCAAAACCTCGCCACTAGAGACGAATAAGTAGATTAAGTAAAGAAAAACTTTCGCTATCTGCGAATAATTGTTATAACTGTTTAAAAGTATTTTGATGTTTCACACGTCCTTTTTCCTCAGTGATTTACGAGAAAACCAGATTACACGCATTACTCAAGAGGATTTGGAACACCTTAAAAAGAAACAAACAGTGTAAGTTTGATTGATTTTAGTTCGTAACATATATATATATATATATATATATATATATAAAGTGATAGGGGGGGTGGGGAATTTTCGGCTTGCACAAATTTTTTTTTTCTGTCCATTTCTTGTGCAGGAATTTTTTTTCGGGTGAAACCCTCTGCTCGAATTTTTTTTAGACAAATGTTTTTTTTTTTTCAGACAAATGCCATGTATTGCTACTTTATACAATGTTTTTTCACAAATGTTGCTTTGCTGATTATTTGCTTAATAGTTTAAATATTTTAAAAATGCTGTTGTTCATTGATATCATCCGTTAGGGACTGTCAATAAGTACAGAGAGGGGGGGGGAGGGGTGAGGGGGTCAAGGGGCGGTGCAATTGGAAAAGAAAAATATGTGACCCACCCCTTCCTTCTAGCTCAAAATTGACTGACCAAGCCCTGATCGAAGGTTGGAAATAAACATGATTCACCCCTTTCTACAAAAAATAGTTAATAAGGAAAAAGTCTTTTTGATTGTCTATAATGGATTAGAGGTTTTTGAATTGACATCAGCTTTTAAAGTGCGATCTCAATCATACACCACCCTGTGTCCTATATCCATAATGGACACTGTGATTCTATGTACATCTTCTTTCGGTTCTTAACACACCAAAGCAGGATGAATTTCTCACTTCGTATAACAGATTTGTGTTTTTCACATATTTCTATGTAAAGTCTGTGGGAAAACTTAGACATAAACATATGCAAAAACTAAAACAAAACGTAATAGAAATTCAGTACTAATTACTGCAGAAATCATATTTGACAGGAATTGACAACAGAAACTACAACCACTGTACCATTCATCTGTTTGAGAAATGAGTTAACTAGTAAGCAATCTACGCAGGCTGGAGAGAGACGAGCTAAACGAATTTTATGATCAGAATCTATCTAGGGGGGTCTGGGGGCATGCTCCTCCAGAAAATGTTGAAATTTCTTATGCTCGGAAATGCTATTTTCAGCGTTCTCCACCATATATTTCGTCGAATAATTGATCTCATCAAGTGTTAAATGATGACAGGTATTTTCAGAGCTTATTAGAACCTTTCCTTCTGCACGAATTTTTTTTCTTTGCCTTCCCCTTTGCACGATTTTTTTTTTCTTACCATTTTGGCTTGCATGAATTTTTGTTTTGTTTTTTCCCCACCCCCCCATCACTTTTCTAATGGTCCGTCCCTTAGACAGTTCAGTCTCGTTTCTCTTGCTTTCGTGTCGAAAAGATGCTGTGTGGTTTCTGTAGCGGTCTTTGAAATTACTAGCGAGGCCTACGTATGATTCTGATGATGTTTGTGTTGTGACTGTGGCTTGATAAACTACATTTTGTGACAGGCATTTTCCGTCGAGTGGGCATTGATCTTTCTTTCTACAGTTGCATTCTTTGTTGCATGTTTGTGTTGTTTGCGACTGGTGGTAATCTGATAGTACTGCTTTGTTGTGTGACGAGATGATACTTTTCATGTTAGGCATGCAGGAGTAGCTGAGCTTTAGTGTATGTTTGTTGAAGATCTTGTGTAGGGGGTGTCCGCTTGGGAAGCATCTGTCAATGATGTTTAGGAACTTCCTTCCCAGGTTAGTTTTCACGTTAGCATCCCATGGGGGGTTGTACCATACGATTTTTCGTTGGCGATTTCTGTTGCGCTTCGGCTGAGGGTTGTACGTGAGCTTGTGGTTGTAGCCGCTCTCGTCAAGCGCTTTCTGGTACGGCGGAATGGCTTCGTCGAAAACTTTCTGGTTAGATGAAATGCTGGTTAGTCGTTTGTTGATATCATCAGAATCATACGTAGGCCTCGCTAGTAATTTCAAAGACCGCTACAGAAACCACACAGCATCTTTTCGACACGAAAGCAAGAGAAACGAGACTGAACTGTCTAAACACGTTTGGACACTCCAAGACACCAACAAACCTTTCAGTATCAAGTGGAGAATTATTAAGCAGTGTAGACCCTACAATAACATTAACAACAAATGTAATCTATGTCTTTTTGAAAAATTTGTAATCATTTGTAAGAAGAATTTATGCAGTCTTAACAAGCGAAATGAACTAGCAAGCTCGTGCCCACACAGAAACAGATTCCTTCTCAAGAACTTTGTGATTAAGTAACGCAATCTTTAGTATACGCAATTTCTGTTTTCAAACCCTATAGTTTTTATATATCATAGCAACTGTTTTTATATCGCATAGCAACCTTAAGTTAGCCTTTTATTGCCAGTTTATGTATTTTAACGGTCATTCGTTGATGTTGCCTGATGAGTGTGGTCATACTTTGATCACACGAAACAGCGTTGTCGCAATAAAACGATGAATTGAAATCTTCCTACTTTTGACCATTATTATCACTGCTCCTCTCAGAGTTGAGCGCTCTACAAATTTATTCTATTCAAGTTCAAGAAGTTTCTACTGCTCCTTTCAACAAGTTGAGCGCTGTCAAGAATGAATTACCAAGTTAAAGATTTCGGTTACTCGACCAAGAACATCCCGCTGGCAAATAAAAGCAAGTACCTACAAACCCTGATCGAGAAAACACAGTCCTTGATACATCGAATGAGATGGAAAGCCTTCTACTTTTTGCAAAACCACGACACCAGCAGCAACGATAAAGAAACCTACGGATTCAAATCAAAACGTCCACCGCCACACGTTAGCGCCCTCGATGAATTTGAAGACAACATGCTTAATATGATCCAACGAGTAGAGTTTAAAACCAACAGCACTACAACAAATAACCTCCAAACAAAACTCGACAAAGACGTACAAGAAATTAGGCAAGATAAGAAAATCTATGTCAAAGCCGACAAAACTACCAACCACTACAAGGCTGAACCTCAAGATTATTCAAACCTCCTACAGAAAAACGTGACAAAGGCTTACAAGAAAACTAACAAAAGCAACCCGGATTCGATTACCTCGGTCGACAAAAAGATCGCCCAAGACCTAACACTTGACGACCGTATTGAAGTTTCCGCGAGTAGAGACGCATTCATAACGTTAAAAGACCACAAGCCTGATTTCGTAAACAACCCAACCTGCAGACTCATAAATCCCACAAAATCAGAGATCGGCATTATCAGCAAGCAAATTTTAGACAACATAAACAAAGAGATTATCAAAGTAACTAAAGTAAATCAATGGAGAAGTACCTCAAACGTCATCGACTGGTTTAAAGCAATCCCCAGCAAATCTCAACACGCGTTCATAACTTTCGATGTATGTGACTTTTACCCATCCATTTCCGAGCAGCTTCTGACAAAGGCACTAGACTATGCATCCAAGTTTACGCACATCACTCCGCAAGACCGTCACATCATCACGCATGCGAAGAAATCGTTGTTGTACCACCAGAACACGCCATGGGAAAAGAGAAACTCCAACAACTTATTCGACGTGACGATGGGCTCATATGATGGAGCAGAAACATGCGAACTCGTCGGCCTGTATATGTTGTCCTTAATAACGCCGAAATTTAAAGGCCAAGTTGGTCTCTACCGTGACGATGGTCTGGCGGTTTGCAAAGCAACACCCAAGCAAATCGAGAAAATAAAACAAGAAGTTTGTGACATTTTCAAGTCAAATGGTCTCAAAATCACCATCGAAGCAAACAAGAAAACCATAAACTTCCTAGACGTAACCCTCGACCTCACAAGCGGATCTTACAAGCCCTTCATGAAACCCAACAACAAAATCCTCTACGTCCACCGTCACAGCAACCACCCACCCGCACTTCTAAAGAACATCCCAGAAAATATCAACAAACGACTAACCAGCATTTCATCTAACCAGAAAGTTTTCGACGAAGCCATTCCGCCGTACCAGAAAGCGCTTGACGAGAGCGGCTACAACCACAAGCTCACGTACAACCCTCAGCCGAAGCGCAACAGAAATCGCCAACGAAAAATCGTATGGTACAACCCCCCATGGGATGCTAACGTGAAAACTAACCTGGGAAGGAAGTTCCTAAACATCATTGACAGATGCTTCCCAAGCGGACACCCCCTACACAAGATCTTCAACAAACATACACTAAAGCTCAGCTACTCCTGCATGCCTAACATGAAAAGTATCATCTCGTCACACAACAAAGCAGTACTATCAGATTACCACCAGTCCAAACAACACAAACATGAAAGAAAGATCAATGCCCACTCGACGGAAAATGCCTGTCACAAAATGTAGTTTATCAAGCCACAGTCACAACACAAACATCATCAGAATCATACGTAGGCCTCGCTAGTAATTTCAAAGACCCCTACAGAAACCACACAGCATCTTTTCGACACGAAAGCAAGAGAAACGAGACTGAACTGTCTAAACACGTTTGGACACTCCAAGACACCAACAAACCTTTCAGTATCAAGTGGAGAATTATTAAGCAGTGTAGACCCTACAATAACATTAACAACAAATGTAATCTATGTCTTTTTGAAAAAATTGTAATCATTTGTAAGAAGAATTTATGCAGTCTTAACAAGCGAAATGAACTAGCAAGCTCGTGCCCACACAGAAACAGATTCCTTCTCAAGAACTTTGTGATTAAGTAACGCAATCTTTAGTATACGCAATTTCTGTTTTCAAACCCTATAGTTTTTATATATCATAGCAACTGTTTTTATATCGCATAGCAACCTTAAGTTAGCCTTTTATTGCCAGTTTATGTATTTTAACGGTCATTCGTTGATGTTGCCTGATGAGTGTGGTCATACTTTGATCACACGAAACAGCGTTGTCGCAATAAAACGATGAATTGAAATCTTCCTACTTTTGACCATTATTATCACTGCTCCTCTCAGAGTTGAGCGCTCTACAAATTTATTCTATTCAAGTTCAAGAAGTATATATATATATATATATATATATATATATATATATATATATATATATATATATATATATATGTTGAAATGTGTTAAGAGTTCAATTTTAGTTTGATTGTGCGGAGATATGAAATTTATCTTCGAGTGTTTTAACACAGGGAGCCCAGGCTCACGCTTTGACAACTCGGTCAAAATCGAGGCGTCAAAATTATAAGGATTTGTATGAAACTTTATAGCAAAAATTCATATCGAAAGAAAATATAACAAACAGCTAGTAAAGCTCACATTTTACATCATATGTTGTTTATGTGTTGTTTCTTGACTGTTCTAAAGCATTTAAACCCTATTTAACCGATATTTTAAATTTTAGTTTACTCTTACCTAAATGTATGCAAGGGTGAACACTTCCGACGCGCGATAAACACCACTGCTCGACAAAAACAAGCCAAAAATTGCTTTTTATTTCATCCGCTCACCCCAAAACTTCGTATGGATATAGTTCGTCTCACCAATGTAACACCATGAACAATCAGCACAAGAAATTTTACAGACAACGTTTCTCTGCAATTCCAAAGAAGGTCGAAATTTTGGGGCCGGGAACTGTTGTTGGAGGGTGGTATTTATTTTTTATTTTTTTTTTATATATACATATATATATATATATATGTTGAAATGTGTTAAGAGTTCAATTTTAGTTTGATTGTGCGGAGATATGAAATTTATCTTCGAGTGTTTTAACACAGGGAGCCCAGGCTCACGCTTTGACAACTCGGTCAAAATCGAGGCGTCAAAATTATAAGGATTTGTATGAAACTTTATAGCAAAAATTCATATCGAAAGAAAATATAACAAACAGCTAGTAAAGCTCACATTTTACATCATATGTTGTTTATGTGTTGTTTCTTGACTGTTCTAAAGCATTTAAACCCTATTTAACCGATATTTTAAATTTTAGTTTACTCTTACCTAAATGTATGCAAGGGTGAACACTTCCGACGCGCGATAAACACCACTGCTCGACAAAAACAAGCCAAAAATTGCTTTTTATTTCATCCGCTCACCCCAAAACTTCGTATGGATATAGTTCGTCTCACCAATGTAACACCATGAACAATCAGCACAAGAAATTTTACAGACAACGTTTCTCTGCAATTCCAAAGAAGGTCGAAATTTTGGGGCCGGGAACTGTTGTTGGAGGGTGGTATTTATTTTTTATTTTTTTTTTAAAAAACCCACCGAATTTAGATCTGGACGCCATTTTAATCTATGCTGAAGGAGTTTACAGTATTTTTAACCGAAAAGTCCATTTTAATTTTTTTTTTAGTCAGTGACAATATTTGTTTTCTAATTCTAAACATGCCTGCAGTACAATAAGATTCATGAAATGTATAATTTAAATCATAAACGAAACTTATTGTATTTCTAGGCATTTTAGGGGTAACTGCAGTAATAATTCTATTTTATTATTTTTACAGTGAGTTAAGTGACAACCCATTCCACTGTGACTGTAATCTTGAATCGTTTAGACTGGAGCTGGCTCGCCAGAGACCTTTCGACAGAAATGCTCTCTTTCTCAGTGCAGAATGGGTAAAGTGTGCCACACCATTAAAGTATCAGAACAAAAAAGTCAAGTCTTTATCCAACCTGTGTGGTAAGCCCTCAAGATGATGCAGGATATTAAATTTAAATTTTGGACAATTTATGGCGCCATTGCTTTGATCAAAAATTGTAATCTATGAAAAAAATTGGTCGATTTGTTTTACACAAGATCACGGAAAACTTCCGGTTGAATTAGATGGATAATCAATGCTAAATCGTGCACGCGTGTGACAGCTCGAGCAAAGACTGACCTAAAGGTTTAAATTTTTAGGTATTTAGTAAATAATTTAGTAATATATTAAGTAATGTAAAAATTTTTGAAGCGTTCTCTGGTTAAAAATTTTGTTAAAATATAAGCTTCGGCTGCCAAACTGCCAGCTTTAAGTAGTAGATAAAATATGAGCTGGAGATCTGTATGGGCGAATATTTTTTCTACTTTATATTGAATGCAAAGTATTGTTATGCGATTCGGTAGAGATCTGTATCAAAAGTTAATGAATACTAATTAGCTGAGCAGGAATTTGTATGAAAAGTTAATTCTATTGTTTGATTTGTATTGGGGGTTTGCAGTTGTGTACATGTGATCTGAATACTGTGCTGGGATTGGTTTGCACCCTCATGAATAGTTAATGAATTTTACAACGAATGATAAAAATAGCGCGAATAAATAAATATATAGAGTAAAGATGTGTGAAAAATTACAGAATAAAAATGCGTAAATTAGAGATGTTTCGCATAAGACCACTCCATATGCTAATCATCTACTATTAGTGAATTTAGTAGAATTCCCCAGGAGACCAGTTTTGATTGCAAAGGAACATGCACAAGCCGTTGTTTTTGTTCAAGACAATCATTTTCTTGTCAATTAAAATGAAAGCGTTCTATTTTGCACAGAAATGCGACGGGCAAAAAAAGCAACAACAATAACAACTAACGGCTCGACCATGACTCGCAGTCTTGGATAAAAAAAATTCTTGCGAATCGTGTATGTATGCGCTTATGCAAGTTTCGTGTTACCTCACACAAAATCATCTTTATTTCCGAATTTTTTGTCATATTCCCACAAAACATCTTACGCTTTTTTGTGTTTACTCAACTTTACTTTTGCGGGAACTCGGTTTAAATAGAGTCTGAATAGCACAACATGCCTAGAATGACGCCATAGGTTTCCAACTGCTAGGTTGTTTTTTTATAACAAAAATTTAACAATCTGCCCAACAAAGTTCTGTTCACGTCGATCCTTTAAACAAAGGAAAGGCTAGTCTCCTGGGTATTTCTGCTAAATCCACTTATAGCGGATCATTAGCATATGAAGCGGGCTTATGCGAAAAATCTCTAATAAGGTGAAAAGAAAACGAGTAAGTATTTGAAGAAAACACGTAAGAATTCATGACACATGTCATGGGAGATAAACTAATAATAAAGCCAGGATCCGAGAGAGGATCCGAGACAGGATCTGAGCCAGGACCCGAGCTAGGATCCGAGCCAGGACCCGAGCTAGGATCCGAGCTAGGATCCGAGCTAGGATCTGAGCTAGGATCCTAACCCTAACCCTAACCCCTAACCCTATTATAAAAGCTAACCGCAAGCAACCCAAGGCAAAGTAGGCTAACCGGAGTGCCATTTAGGCTAACCGGAGTGCTAGTTAGGCTAACCGAACACTATTTAGGCTAACCGGAGTGCTATTCAGGCTAACCGGAGCGCTAGTTAGGCTAACCTAGCTCGAATCCTAGCTCGAATCCTGGCTCTGATCCTAGCTCGGATCCTGGCTCGGATCCTGGCTCGAATCCTGGCTCGAAGTTTAGGTATCCTCATGTCATGGCACACTGAGTTTACTTAGTTATCACTGAGTTTACTTAGTGTACATTGTGAGTACATTACTGCGGTGATCTTTCATTTGCTTAAAATGTATATCCGCAGTACAAATATGAATTTCATATATTTATTTCATAAACTCATTAAGTTCTTTAGGTATACCATTCCATATCTTTTCGCCAATTCTAGCGAGGGAAAATAACTGTTGATTTACTTTCGATTATTGACATGAAAAATAGCAGCTGCTGAGAATCTCGTAAAATGGGAATGTATCTGTTGCGCGAGAATTAATAGTTTAAAAATATTCTTCGGAGCACGATGATAATTGATGGTATGGAATAGAGAGGCAACCGATTTGAAGTAGAGAATTTTTAACGGAAGGATTCCGGAGCTATCAAAAAGTGGAGCACTGCGAGCTTTAAAATCCGAAAAATACATTATTAGGAGTGCACGCTTCTGTAGAATAGCCAATTTTTGACCCTAAATATGCTGAAATTACTCCGAAAAACACGTCTTTTAACCGTTAAATTAATTTTTTGGCGCTACGGTGCTAAATTTTTATAGACTTTGCTAGAAATGCACTTTCTCACACTGCAGGAAGATTTTGATGAAGATTTCATGTAAAATTGTAAAACATTCTACTTTGGCGCATGAGCATGAGCCAAAATTTGGACTTTATTTTTGCAGAACCGTTCCGTTTTTTTCCTTGCTCCGTTTCTTTTCGTTTTTCTCTGTTTTCTTATTCTCTCTACCTTCTACTCTCTCCATCCTTTCTTCTGGCCTGAATGTTTTGATCTTTATCAAATAAAAAGCCTCGGTTGGTGACCATGATCAAGTTCGTGTACGCTGGCCTGTTTTACCACCAATTTTGCACCAAATCTGATCGCGTTTTCTCGATAAGCTCTGTCATAATACAGTAGATATTCAAAAATGACAGTCGTGTAGACAGATCTATCCAATCTGTGTAAGTTGCATATCACAAAGATCTGCTGACGTGTAAATCGGTGACGTCAGAAGTGGTTGAATGACCATTTCCTCTAAATCCCGGAAAATCCGGGCTTAGCATAAGGTTAAGACGTACATTAGCGGCTTAGCCCCAGGCACTCGAGAAAATTAGAAATATACGGTTCGATTAACAAGCGGTAAATATTTAAAAGGGTTGTAAATGGTAGAAGTTGTCTTAGCCTTGTAATAATACCAATTCCGTTACTTATTTTTGATGAGATGTAATCAATGTGATACTTCCACGAAAGATATTTGTCAATTAAAACTCCTATATATTTCACATATTTCGTATTGAGCTCATGAGTGTATTCGTAATGAGTGTTACTCTTGCTTTTGTCAATTGTTGTGTCAAGAAAATTATGACATGAAATCCACTGGAGAGTGATAAAGATAAAGAGTGGTAGTAATAACCCATCTAAGTGCAGTAGCGCCGAAAGCCATAACCAGCCACCTTAACATTACAATTTTAAATATTTATTTCCATAACATGACTGGTGGTACAGTCTAGCATGATATCACACACTTTAGAACTATTTTGGACAACACTGTTGATGCATTACCATTTACTGTCTTCTGATTATTTTTCCTCCCCTCTCCTTAAGTCAATGTTGCTGGAGCAATCCCTTATGAACATCATGAATTATGGAAGAGGGCAAATTTATTTTTTCATGCTATTTGAGGAACCTATGTAGGTTCTACAGAGTGCATAGGCTAGGTCTGTCTAAACATTTTTTCACTCATAGTAACATTTGAGAAATTACACTTCTTCAAGTAAGTTATATTTATAGTTAAATATTTGATGTGATTGAAAATGCACGGCATTCAGTGCCTAAATAGTTTTTCTATATTTTCTGTTATCATCTCCCCTAACAGAATGCCTGCAAGGTGAATGGCTGTGCGAGGACAAAACGAAGTGCATCTCAAATACTAAAATGTGTAATGAAAAGGCTGATTGCGCTGACGGAAGTGATGAATCCGGCTGTGGTAAGCAATAACTGTCGTGTTGCTTAGTTTAACTGTATTTTTTAAGTGTTACAAGAAGGGGAATGGGGAATTTTGCACTCATATGAAACACGTACGTGAGGCAAGAAACGAACATTTTCGCAAATCTACGGAAGGAACCCAATTTTGTAAGAAATCACGTGATTTCGAGTGCAATTTGGGATAAATAAGCACGAGTAAAGTTTTGAAAGGCTTACAAAATTGCACGAGCCCATAGGGCAAGTACAATTTGTAGTATTTGGAAAATTTACGAGTGCTTATTTATCTAAAATTGCACAAGAAAAATCATGCGATTACTTATTAATAACATTCATGAAAAAATTGCGAGAAAGCAACTTGCGCAAATCTCGTACAACAACAATTTCTTCAAACTCGGCAAATACCATCACGCATTCAGTCAAAACAAGGTCAAAGCCCAAACAACGTACAGGTTTCTCACGTTTTTAAGTCGAAAAATCGGGTTAAGAAGTTGTGGTTTGAAAACCCGATGAAGCACTGGACAGAGGCCTTTCCACGATAGTTTGATGAAATATCAAACTCTAGAGTTTGATAAAACGTCAAACCCTTGTGATGCGGGGTTATCCTAATTTAAATATTAATGACACAAACACCGACTGAATAGACAAGCTTCTGTTTCACGGGTTAAGTAGAATCACTCTAAAATTTACGTTTACAGTGCTAGTGCAATTCAGAAACATTCCTGAACATCTCGTAGCGATCAAACACCGTTCTTATTCCCAACCGAGTTTTTGGTGAACGAATTTTGTGAGCCAATATTTTAAAGACAGACCATCCAGGTCTTCAAACTTCTCTTCAAGACTTTGCACGCGGTGAACATCCTTGAACACACTTCCCGGGTCAAGTAAAGAAGTTTAAAGGGATTTTTGCTCGCGCGCTGTTTGGCAAGTTTGATTCTCAAAACCTCAACGGCTCACTTGTCCACTATACTTTGACTGCGGCCGAAACCGGCGATATTCATCCTCAGCTAACCCATGCACGTTTCAAAACTAGCAGGACGCCACTGTCGACCACTGCATGCAAATTGTGGCGGCTTGAAGTAAACAAGCTTTTAGTTGTGAAAAACACGGATCTTACATAATCATCACAAACTATGCGCTAATTAAACAAAAGATAGCAACAATTCAATGTTTTCGTCAATATTATCCTTTGTTTGCAATAAGGCCCCGATTGCAAACTGTGCGCTATAAATTAAACAAAAGAAATAAAAAATTAAGTTTTCGTGAATAATAAACAGTTATTGGATGAGGTTTTTGTGATATCCGGAATAATCAAGGTCGAGGTAAGTGTTATCTGCCGAAGCCGAAGGCTGAGGCAGATAACACGGACACGAGGTTTTGATAATTCAAGATACCATGCGAAAACCGAATTCAATAATTGTTTTATTATACGTTTTCAAACAATTTGCCATCACTTTTTCTAGCGCCGGCTTAAAACTTCGTCAGAACATGGGCCAAAGCGGTTTTATCTTGTGGTTCCTCCAGGTTCTTCTCCCTCAAATAATCATTCAGAGTTTTTACACTTGTTTTTGTTGTTCTCTTGGTGTTTTTAGAATCTTTGTTCTCGATCAAAACTTTCAATTCCTCTTCGGAAACGGAGGCGAATCGCTCAGCCATATTTTCAAAAGTTTGACAGTACTACACGGACTAGGCGGACTTTGAACTCGACATGATAACCCAATATCTGCTGTAGATATTGGGTTATCATGTCAAGTTCACATGCTACTGTATATTGACCGAATGCTCTCGACCAATCACATGTTTCAAAGTAATTTTAATGTATAATAATATATTTTGTTTGCAATTAGGCGTCGATTGAGAAGCTATTTCAAAAACTCGTGCTTCGTGTTTCATCGGGGTTTCCAAACACTCGAAAACAATAAAAGCACTCGGCCTACGACGTGTTTGGAAACCCCGAAACACTCGCACTCGTTTTTGAAATATTACTTCAACGACGCTCTTTTTATTTACACCACGACAAACATCTTTCTTCACTTTATTACACATTTTGTTGTTATTAGATTAATATTAAAAAAAAATCATTTTTTAAAGTACTGAAAGGCTGCCAAAAGATTTTGCCTCCAGATACAATTTCAAATTCCGACGGCATATTGTCACGCATGGAAGATGCGATAAGGCGCCAATTTTGTCCTCACCGAGTAATAGTGGAAACAGATTGATTGGCGATCAAAAGTAACGTGCCCCTCTCCGTTGGAGACGGCAAACTGATCCTGACGGCTAAAGCGGTCAAAAATAAACAAAGTGGATAAAAAACTAGAATATATTGAGAAAAACACTTCCCTATATTTCGGGTTGCAAAACAAACCTTCCTCAGGGGCTGGGCGAAAGAAAAAGTGAGAAAAGTAAAAGGTTCCGTTCCTTGTCAGGCCGTTTCAACCGTTTTAGCCCATTTCTCGGTATTTTCAACGGTCACAGCGATAAATATTTCACTTTCGATCAATATTCAAATTTCGGCATAAGCCCATGTTGTCACGGAACATCTGTATACCGCAAACACTTTGCTTAAAAACGTTTTCCAAAGCAAAGAATTTCTCGGTATTTTCAACGGTCACAGCGATAAATATTTCACTTTCGATCAATATTCAAATTTCGGCATAAGCCCATGTTGTCACGGAACATCTGTATACCGCAAACAATTTGCTTAAAAACGTTTTCCAAAGCAAAGAATTCCTTCTTACCTGGCTTGGCGTTAAAATTCTTTAGGCTTCTATGTAAAAGCTTCCTTTTTGTTTGTGGCTGTAAAGAAGCTGTTTTCATTTCCCACGCTGTGATAAAACAGTACATTGAAATGTTTTTTTGTTAAAAAAGTGCTAAAATGTTTTCTCGTTTAGCGAGATGTTTCGGGAATAACCCCTTCATCAGTCGCAAAGTAAAAACCGTTGAGCGATTATCAAACGGTACGTTGCGCGCGCGACATATGGCGTAGGTGCCATATAAAGGTCGCGCGCGCGAAAGAAATTAAATAAAACTAAATAAATTTAAAGTCCACGTTCAAGCCTCTTGGGGCAAGTGTTCCCAACCTTCTTTCCTCACGCTGTCTTCTTGCCGTGTCGCCGTTCACCTGGCTCACCACAGACACTTGCATGTCATTGATCTTGCTGTGGTCCGGGAGGTTAAAGTGTTCAGCGACAGGGAATCCGCCTCCTTGGTAGGGAGGATTCTGATGGAAGCCTTCTACAGAACGGAGGTGCTCACCGAAACGGACGGAAAGCCTGCGACCGGTTTCGCCAATGTAGATCATGTGACAGCGTTGGCACACGATCCCATAGACTACGCCAGCCGCAGTGCAGTCGAACCGTCCCTTAACATGAACACTCCCGCCAGCAGAAGTTACCGTTGCCGTCCTCCCCGTGAAGTCGCATGTGCGGCACCTGGGTCTGTGGCAAGGAAATGTTCCTGCTGGTGCTTGATCTTGATCAGGGTGAGGCGAGAAAGTGCTACTAACCAGGATGTCCTTAAGGTTGGTATCCCGCCGATAGACGCACACGGGCTTGGTGGTAAATACATCCTTGGCATGGGGGTCTTCGGTCAGGATACGGAAGTTCTGAAGTAGAATCTTCTTGACTTCCTGGTTCTTTGGATGGTGGGTGAGGACCAGAGGCACTTTTTCGGATCGTTCGGTTCTATTCACTCGGTCAGAATTCCCAAGGGCTCTCTCACGGCTGATATTTTTGGCTCGCCTCAGGCTGCTGGTAATGACGTCCCGTGGATAACCTCTCTTTGCAAAGAATGATGACATTTGATTTGATGTCAAAGTCACTGTCATTCGAGCAGATCCTACGAAGACGAAGGAATTGGCCGAATGGTATGCCGTTCTTGCATTGAGTAGGATGAGAGGAGCTGTAATGGAGGTAGTTGTGGGTGTCTGTTGGTTTGTAATGAATTGAAGTAGATATTCTGTCGTTGGATATGGAGAGGGAAAGGTCCAGGAATGGAATGGACGATTCACTGATCTCAAACGTGTACTTAAGAGAAGGATGGTAAGACGAGCAGAACTCTATAAAACTCTCGAGATCTTCACGTGTACCAGACGAAGCGCCAAGTACGTCGTCGATGTAACGCTTGTAGAGCTCTGGCTTCTGACCATGGTAGTCTGCAAACATCTTCTGTTCCACATACCCAACGAACAGGCATGCATAATTGGGTCCCATCTTCGTTCCCATAGCAACACCTCCAACCTGCTGGTAATGGGTTCCGCCAAAGTCAAATGTGTTTAAGCTTGGAACCAGTTCAGCCAGTCTAACAAGAGTGTCCGTTGGTGGTTGCTGTACCGGACGTAGATCGAGATGTGCTTCAAAGCTTGCAGGCCATCGTTGTTTGGAATTACCGTATAGAGAGATTTTATATCCATTGTAAACAGATATCTGTTAGGGCCTGAAAATGTGAATGAGTCCAGCATTTGAAGTGCATGGCTTGTGTCTTTGACATAGGTCGGAAGTTGTTTTACAAGAGGGGCGATGACTGAATCAAGGTAGGCAGAGATGTTAGAAGTGGGACAACTGCATGCAGAAACGATCGGACGTCCAGGGTTGCCAGCTTTGTGAATCTTAGGAAGCATGTAGAATTTGGAAGTTCTGGGATGATCGACGTTGAGATTTTTAGCTTTAGGAGGCAAATCACATGTACTTATGGCATGACTAATGGTAGATGTGACTTCTTTGTGCTGCGCCTCTACTATCTCTTGATCAATTTGTTGGTAAAACCGTTCATCGGACAGCTGTTTCATTGCTTCTTCTTGATACAAATCTCGATCCCATACCACAACTGCTCCACCTTTATCGGCTGGCTCGATAACAATGTCGGTACGATTATGGAGTGATTTTAAGGCATCTTGCTCCTCTTTTGACAGATTCTTTACGCTCACGGGCTGATTGAAATCGATTTGGTTAATTTCAGTCTGACAATGCTGAAAATAATGATCTAAGGCAGAGAACTTGCCTGATGGCGGTATCCATGTGGATTGTTTTGGCTTTAGCTGGTCAAAGATCACATCTTCACTGGGGGCATCCAATGACCCATTACTTTCATGATCTTTGTCATGAAAAAAAGCTTTTAGTCGCAGTCTTCTGAAGAATTTTTCACAGTCCTCTTTTGTTGTAAATTCGTCAGTTTTAGGTTTGGTTGGAATAAAATTTAGGCCTTTTTGGAGAACCGATTTTTCAGCTTCAGAAAGATTAAGACTATCAGGAATTGTTTTTATGGTCAAGTTCTCAACCGTCATTGAATCGTTCCCGTCAACTACTTCCTGATGTCTTGTCAGGTTCGTGGCATTAGCAGTTAACTTCTGAAGCTTACGATCTTTAATAAGTTTCAGATACTGAAACCAGTCACTGTTAACTATGTGTATTAAATGGCTAATGCGATTGTATAGATCACGTTCATCTACGTTAGCACACACCCGGCGTAGTTCACTTCGAGTATCCGTTATAGAAACGGACAAGTCATCACACACTCTACACAAGTGCGATAAAGTGGTACGCATTAGATTTCGTGAAAAAGAAAAAGTTTTGCTCCCTACTTGTTGGTGATATCCACGGCTGTCCATTCCGTGTACGGAAGGATGAAAGCTGATCTTGAAACCGACGGGAATGATACCATGTTTAAGACAGAAGCCCAAGAAATTGATGTGGCTGGTGTACCTGGTCTTCTTGAAGGTGCATTCGCCCAAAGAAAAAGACACGGACGAACATTCCCGAATGAACGAATCCCCGCTACCAAGGAGGCGGATTCCCTGTCGCTGAACACTTTAACCTCCCGGACCACAACGAGATCAATGACATGCAAGTGTCTGTGGTGAGCCAGGTGAACGGCGACACGGAAAGAAGACAGCGTGATGAAAGAAGGCTGATTTTCAGGCTGGGAACACTTGCCCCAAGAGGCTTGAACGTGGACTTTAAATTTATTTAGTTTCATTTAATTTCTTTCGCGCGCGCGACCTTTATATGGCATCTACGCCATATGTCGCGCGCGCAACGTCAACGTTTGATAATCGCTCAACGGTTTTTACTTTGCGACTGATGAAGGGGTTATTCCCGAAACGTCTCGCTAAACGAGAAAACATTTTAGCACTTCGGTAATTTCTTGACATTCTCTGTCTTTGTTATTCTTTGAACGTGCGTTCAAAGAATAACAAAGACAGAGAATGTCAAGAAATTACCGAAGTTTATCGAATTTTTTTATCGCTTCGACGAAAGAACTTTCTGAAACATTTTAGCACCTTTTTAACAAAAAAACATTTCAATGTAAAACATGACACGTTTGTTTTTCTCCTAAACTTATGTAACGCAACACTTGTTTTTGACGAAAACGTATGTAACTTGATACATTTCTAGGGCAAACAGGGTGACATCGATTGAAGTTGTTTTGCAATTAATAAAACTAATTATAACACAGATATTATCGATAAATCCAAGAAATAGTTTTTCAGATTGGGAGATATAAGGTCACCTTTTAAAGACTAGTCGGTATGTTTTGGAGTTAAAATCGAATGAACTATCATCGATAGCGGCAACAGAATAAGAACGTGCCATTTCGTGACAATTTGATAATTAAATTAGTTTGTTTTATAATTGAATGAACTGATTTCTTTTGTGAACGAAACAAAATCTTTGTTGTAATAGTTCTGACCAAAGAAAATGTGCATTAAAATTGTTTTGTTTCTGCTCGAAGCAAATGTTATGAGATTTTTTTGTTTGTTTGCGAACGGTAACTTGGGTTCTGTTTTTCACGTAGGAGTGTAGTTTCAATTTGAACCGTTCCCGCGAGAATATTAAACAAACAGGAAGCGAATTCAGTGGCATTCTCAGATATTTTAGCTGAAATGTTCGGATATTTTTTAGTGTGTCTCCACCAAACACCACTTGTGTTCCTTCCCGGGAGTTCCTTACTCTTATCTTTTCAACCGTAACACGATTGTTATTTGCTTGTAACAAGACACTTGTTTTCCTTGCAAATGCTGTAACATGATTCTTTTGTTTTTCTTTACGCGACATCGATGGCAGCTGTTTTGTTTTAAATAATTAAGGCAATTTTTCACTTTAATTTAATTAAGTTGCGGTTTCAACTGCTCGAAAGACGTTTCTCGAAAAGTGAAGAACAAATCAATTTAAAAAACATCTCTTTCGAAAGGTTTTTAAAAGCGCGTTACAGCTTGGATATTTGTTTCCTGCTTATAAGGGGTTTCATGCCAAAAATCACGGAGCAAGTTTTTGCATGCTTAATTACGAAACGGCTGCGAAAGTCTTAAAATCTAATTTAATTAATTTGCGGTTTTAACTTGGCGTCACGGAGTCTGCAGGAATCCTACCGCAAACGCGCGATGCACGCAATGTTCCTGAGAATAAAACGTAGTGGAATATGTACATGCGTTTGGCGCAAAGTACTTTACTCTAGAAAGAATAATACCACAAGGAGAGCAAAAGGTTTTCTGAAACAAATATATACCTTTGAAATCTTCATAATTATGTAGGTAAAGTAGATATGTCCCACGTTTTACCTGGGGCGTACGGTCAGGTGCTCCCCACCCCCTATACTACCCCCTCCACAAATAATAATTAATTAATTGATATTAATTAATTATTGGCGATTAAAAGTTTACAGTATAGTGCTTTAGCGCTTGAGGGGTTTAGGGGTTTAGTAGACGACTGCCCACCAAACCATCACAATAGTGCATTCTGCACTAAAAATGACGTCTTTTCTGGACGGAGTTTAAAAGCAACAACGACGGCGACACCGATTGGCGACACAAAAGACAAGGTTGATTGAAAACTCAATTTATAGTTGACATACTAATCTCGCTAGAACTACTGTTTTCATTCAAGTCGCCGTTTCGGCTGAAAAACTAAATATCGAAGACATTGTTCGATTCCAAGTAATAACTTATGGCAATGCAATACAGAATTTGGGCATTAAGGTGGCCCGCGAGTATTTATGAGGCTGACAATTCCCTTTTCTGAGCGCGTTTTAAATTGGGAAAACGTGAAGAGATTGCTTAATAGATTTTTGAGAATCTAAAAGAATAATCCTTAGATCTTATAAAATCATAAAATTTGTGGCGATCAAACGCGATTTCTTTAAGCTGTGAGCGATTTTCGGAAGCTTTCGTTTAATAATAATAATGGGAATGGGAATTTCTAGTGGGATCTTCCACAAAGTGGCTCTTCTTGATCCCACTGATTCCAAAATGCCACGGTGAATTTTTTTGGAATTAACCTAAAACGCTGCCAAACAGTTAAAGTTAACTCACAACCACTTACAGGAAAATCCACTCCGTAGATTTCCTGAACGAGCGACTTCTTTATTTTGCCCTTAAAAAATTGTTGCGTTATGCGTCTGTCTTGACCGTCGCATAAATTTGAAACTTATAATAAACCAGTCCCAGCCAGTTTTGAGGCTGATGTCACGTTAATCTCGTGTGTAAAAGTTAAAATGATCGTATATATATATATATATATCAAATGTTAGCAGTCAATAAAGATGGATGCTTTTCAGCTGAATTTTTGAAAAAATATCAAACAAATGACGTAATTTCAAATTGCGAAAAATTTGTCGATTTGTTTTGCATTTTTTATGCTGCAGCTAGAACAGAATATTGCAAAGGTTTTTGCCAAATTTCAGTTTGTTCCTTCCATACGGTTTGAAGAATTTCGGTCGGAAAGTCAGGTACATTTGCTTTCCAAGTTCCAGTCGCTTTGTAAGCCCCGCATTTCGAATGAAGTTATACTGTTGTTTTCGAAGAGAGGTGTTACTTTCAAATTCCGCACGATCTTCTGCCACTTGGAAATAACACGGCCTGAAATAGTGGAAGTAAAATGACTATTACCGTTCCTGTACATGTATTCCCTGGCGGCAGAAGATCGTGCGGTATTTGGAATTAACACCTCTCTTCGAACAACATGGCATTTTTAAAATAATCTCATTTTACTGGTTAATTCAGAGACTCAAAGGTTAGTGCAGAATGCAATATGGCAAATCAATTGACAGAATGATAATTATTTCGCTTGAAAATAAGTCAAATGAGATTACTTTTCAGTTTGAAACGCTGTTGCTACATTTCTTTCGATCCGCCATTTTGAAAAGAAATGATCAACAAGTCGAACATAATCAAAAACACCAATTTTAACAATCTTTATTGTAAGAGATCTTAGCGCTTTTTATCTTTTTATCATTGTAACAATTTTAGCAATTTATCTATTTTTAGCAATTAGTTTAGCGTTTTTACCTTAATATAGTTTTAATGTTTTTATCTACTAGTTTTAATGTTTTATTTGCACACGACCCCACAAGCTATGTAGCTTTTTATCCCATCGTGTATAAATAAAGGTTTTGTTGTTGTTGTTGTTGTTTTTATGTTTACTTGCATCACTTTATTTCCTCCAAACCTGATCTGCGTAGGATGACGGTGGTTCGTGAAAGAACACACGATCTAATCAGCAGATCAGTCGAGCTGTCCAACTTCCTTCCACTTTCCAAAATGGCGGATCGAAAAAAATGTAGCAAACAACTAAATCAGGTGACAACCTACATCCGGGAAAAACATTGCCGTAATTGAAACGTCACACAAGCGGGCGATTAGTTGACATTCTAAGAGCACAATTTTTTAGTAAAGAAAGTTTTCAATCATTTAAACCCGTTGTTTTTTATGTCAACTTTCGCTAACCTGGTTTTATAAAAGACTATTGAAGCAGCAAACGTGATATTTGTACTTTTCGTGCAAAGGTTTGTAACATGATACCTTTGTTTTTCTCTTAGACTGCTGTGATCCCTTTAAGTCTAATTTAATTAACGCCACGGATTCTACAAGAATTCTACCGCATTGAAAAGCACACCACGTTAGGCTTTGATACAAAATTTCTAAACACGTCCCTGCTATTTTAATTTTCGTTAGTTTGAATTTTAGTTTGATATTGAAACAGCAAATGAGATACTTTTCCTTTTCCTTAAAAAAGAATGTAACATGATACCGTTGTTTTTGTCGAAAACGGATGTAACGTGATGACATGGCAACGTGATTTATTTTCTGCAAACAAGGCGACATCGATAACACAGATATTATCGATTAATTTAAGAATTTGGTTTTTCTGAATATTTATGAGATGCTACAACAGATCATCAATTCTAAGAAAACAGCGTTGCCATAACAAGAATTATTTCACATGAACTACTGTGACGCCTTAGTGTCTAATTCAATTAATTTGCAGTTTTAACTTGGCGCCACGGAGTCTACAGGAATCCTTCCGCAGGAAGAATTACGCGATGTTTATGACGTCTATTAATCTGCGCATGCGTTTAGCACAAAGTATTTTCTTCTAGAAAGAATAGTACCACAAGGAGAGCATAGTACTTTCTGAAACAAATATATACCTTTGAGCTCTTCGTAAATGTACTTCCCTTTCTACCAAGGGCACACGGTCTGTTGCTCCCTACCCCCTACCCCCTAACAGAAATAATTAATTAATTGATATTAATTAATTAATTGGTGATTAAAAGTTTACACTATAGTGCTTTAGCGCTTGAGAGGGTTAGCAGACGACAACCCACCAAACCATCACAATAGTGCATTCTGCACTAAATACGAAGGCTTCCGAAAATCGCTTACAGCTTAAACAAATTTATGATTTTATATGATCTAAGGATTATTCTTTTAGATTCTCAAAAATCTAAGCAATCGCTTCACGTTTTCCCAATTTAAAACACGCTTAAAAAAAGGAATTGTCAGCCTCATAAATACCCGCGGGCCACCTTAAGCGTTGTTGTTTTACAGAAGGAAAAAAATGTAAAAAAAAATTATAACGCACGTGCACGAATACCATTTGTGTTTGAATAAAGTATTATTTAAAAAAATATTATTTTAAGAAAAAAGAAAAGAGTTGCTGTACTTAGTATTGACCGGTGTGGCCTTTAATGTCCTAATTATTATTATAGTCCGGCAGCCGTGGCGACAAACCTTGCACTCACTTCCATTCAATTTTTTTAATTGATTCTCGACAAGTACATTGTCCTTAACAAAAATCCGAGTGATGCCACCTCCCGAGGGTTGGGCATCAGAAATAAGGGGTAGAGGCTACTGACATAATAATAATAGGATGCCCTACCTTACATTTACGTTCAAAAGTTATTTTGTGGTAAATTTTTAACAAGTACATGGTCCTTAGCAATAATTCGAGTGATGAGGCCCTGCTAGGATTGAGCATCAGAAAAGTAGTGGGGAGGGGACGGGGAAGGTTCTCATATTAGTAATGGAAAATCATATATGGACAAGTAAAATATTTTTTACTTCATTAAACGTAAATTCCGATACAAAGTATTGAAAAAGTGAAACGAATGCAGCACCATGGCAAAGTTAGCACTGATGATGTATTGCAATTTCTACTATGACGTCATGCTCTTGCTAACACCTGGCTTAGAATGCCATTTGGCATAAGTTCTGCGCCCAGATATGGCAGCGCAAGATGCATGAAGCAATTGAAGGTCTCCAAGGAGTGAAGTTATCGCCGATGATTTCCTGGTTTGTGGATTTGGAGACACTGTTGTTGAGCAGTTAAGGATCATGATCAGAATTTAACGGCTTTCCTTCAAAGATGCCGTGAGTTGAATCATAAGCTTCGCCTATAACAAGTACCATTCATGGGCCATCAACTCACAGCTGATGGTGTGGTAACCGACCCAAACAAAGTTCGTGCCATACGTCACATGCCAACCCCGACAGATGTCAAATCACTGAAGCGATTCCTTGGCATGGTTACTTACCTGGCCACGTTCTTACCAAACCTGTCCAGTGTCTGCGAGCCGTTGAGACGACTAGAGCTTAAGAATACTGAATGGTGTTGGCTGCCTGTTCATGATGAAGCTGTCCAGAGTATCAAGAATCTTGTTTGTAAAGCTCCAGTGTTGAAGTTTTATGATGTCAAACAGGAAGTCACAATCGAAAGTGATGCATCGCTTTCT
>NC_135770.1:47500-75000 GCF_052425735.1 Oculina patagonica
AAATTTAAAGTCGCTGGAACTTTTAATCAATATGTTCAAAATAGTTCACCAAAACGGTCTTTTTGACGAAATTGGACAATTTTTGGTCCTGTCGTAGGATTCTCGATTTTTTTTATTTTTGCCACACAAAGAAAAAATAGAATTATGAAAAAAATTAATACAAATCAATACACAAGATAATAATGAATATACAAAACTACAATATAATATAAGATAATTAAAGATAGAAGACAAAGGCTCCCTCACAAGAAAAAACAGATGACTGATTCAGGTAAATAATTACAAGACTTAATCGAAGACAGAGTTAATAGTTATCAATAATATATGTTTTTAGTTTTCTTTTAAAAGATGCCAGTGATGAAGAGCCCGAAATTTCAGGTGAAAGAGAATTAAAAAATTTCGGATCTTGAGAGAATACGGATAATATTGTCGGATATTTGTTCTACATAATGGTAGACGAAAGGAGTTTGCATGCCTTGTGTTGTAACGATGGATTTCGTTGTTGATTGTGAATATATTCTCAAATTTTCGAGGGAGAATAGCGTTCTTAAACGAGAACATAAACTGATCCAAGTGCATTAAATGAATATCTTGAAATTTAAACAAGTTAAGCTTCTTGAAAATAGGTACGGTATGGGCTTTATAATAAAACGATATTTAGAAACTGTATATGTGACCATTAAAAACTAAGTCCCAGGCAAAAAATGTTTGTAAAATTCTTTCTACTACTCCTCCTCCACCACCACCACAATTATATTGTTTATTACGTTCAAACGACGTTAATTATTTCCCCGTGTTGAAAATTTGAAATTTGCACCATTGAGAAACTTGACAGTTTTCTTTGTGGATCTCTTTCGGATGTTGCATTTCAGCAATAACGCCAGCACTTTCTTCGCGTCTGGTTTCACGTAAGCCAAGCGGTGCTTGAGTGTTAATTAAGCAATATTTTTGCTTCTATGAAACAGTCTTTTTTTATATTTCGTGATCAAATGTCTTATTCTCATCAAGTTCATCGGATGACACGGCAAACCAATCACAGCGGCTGAAAGAATAAAACACAAGTTCAGCTCCACACACAAAACCACGGATCGACGCGTCAAAAACGTTTTAAAGTTCTCTTAAAGCTTTAAAAATCATAAGAAAGGAAAGAAGAAAGGTAAACTGTCATGGTACAAAATGTGTTCAACGATTTTAAAGTTCTATGACATATAACAAATTGTGGCCAGAGTCATTCATCGCGAAAGTAAAAGACTACACAAAAACTTAACAATTTACAAACTTCACAGACTGACAAAAGTATTGACAATAAAGGTTGGTTCCAGAAACTCTGCTTTAGAAATTAAAATTTTTGTCATGAATTTTTTTATTCCGTATTTCTTCATTTTCGCCGAATAACAGACTTATCAGAAAGCACTGAAAGCACATAAAACTAAAAGTATAATTTAAGTGCGTACAATTGCAAGGACTCAGCTCAGCGTAAATTTCTGCTATCAAAATAATTCAAGTAACCTTTCATCGCAACCAATTTGATGCATTTTTTATTCCTTTCAAATAACGTTTCCGAGTAAGTGTTAAATGGAACAATATCATGTTTTTAATATTTTTTCAGCCCTGTGAAAGCGGACCTGTTTATTGTGTCTCTTCTCATATTGTTTTACCGTTGCTAGGAGATTTTGGTTTTTGGCCAATCATTAAACCGAAAAAACAATGGCTATTGTTTCTCAATTTCGTGTTGAGCTCGTAAGATCAATAAACACTTAAGAGGCCGTCTTTCTTAAAAACACCCACTCAAAATTCGCGTAAAAAAATAAATTCGTCATTACTCGCACATGTGCTGATAAAAAATGTTTATTATATCCTTGATTTCGCATTTCCAGATAAATCGAGGGAAAAGTTGCTACCTTCTTAGAAAATTAGAAATGTTTATGAGCAAATTGATAAAAAAAATTGTTGGTGTTCGATGCGAATAAAATATTTCACAGCGGCTCGAAAAATGCCTATTTTTCTAATTTTTCAGACGTTGCGCGGGCCCGAAAGGGCAAAATATTTAATGGCTTCTAACGCGGCCAGAAAATCATTTTGAATCAAACCAAATCTGTTTTAGTTTTAGCCTTGGTAAAGTCTTTCAGTTGCCAGAGTTTCAGGCAAAATTATTGTTTGACGCGAATTTGAGTGAGTGTTTTTAAGAAAGACAGCCTCTTAAAATCCCCTAGTTAGGTATGAAAAAGGCGACAAACTTGAGCCTTTCCCCACAAAGACGGTTATGCAAAAAAATTTGGCAACCGGAAATGAATTTTGCTTTAGTTTGGTGAATAACGTATCTTTGTGTTAACTTTTTATTGGCGTAAAGAAAATAAATGAAGGCCTTTATTTACCACTTGGCTCCGCCGGCCTTTGTCGAACAACATTTCTCTTGAGCGCTAAAAAGCACTATTGTACAAAACAAAGGCCGAACATCTCTTATTTCTTCGAGAAATGCTGTGAGACTTACGGGTTTTCAGACTTAATGATGTCCTTCAACCGCCAAGTGGGCGCACTTGCACTCAAACGAACCACTGAGTAGTTTATTTTCTCAAGAAATGCGCCATTTTTGTTCTCTGTACTTGAATCCCTAACATGTAACTTAAGACGTCACAATAGAATAGCGAGTCCCAGTCTCTCGCTGCTACCACCTTGGAGCAAATCAATTGCGGGCGGTCAGCAAAGTTGGTTTGTGCAACGCTGTTTTTACATCCCGGACGACAGATCTCTTGTCGGGAACTATGTCAGCGTGAGTTTTGCAGTGTCCCCTTGGTTGCTGCAGCGACAAAGTTGCCGAGAAGCGAAGTGCTTTTAGACTTTGGTCTGTGCCTCATTAAATATTCATCAATCAATCTATCGATTCGTGCGAACGAAAACCTCAGAAGTTTATCTTGTTTTCGCGGGATTTTGTAGATGTGTGATGATGTAAGGAGTGGAGATAGAAGTGAGAGCAAGCCGGCGGCACTTAACTGAAAGCAAAACTATAAGTATAATGTGACAACACGAGCAAACGTATTCAATCAACAATCAGTCTTTATTTCACTTTCACCTTAAATTACAGCTAACGGTAACAGATTAAAATAGTTTTGCCCGAAACAACATAAAGCAGCTAACCGCAAGCAGACTGCAGTGAAAGCTAGCCGCTTGAAACGCTAACCCTAACCCTAACCCTTAAACTTGGGTTTAGCTTTTTAACCCTAAATTTGAAATGAAACCCTAGCGTCAAACCTTAACCCTAACCCTTGGGGTTAGGGTTAAGATTTTTTCGCTAGGGTTAAGCTTAGGGGTTTGGGCTAGGCCTGTAATCCCAAAACTTTAGCTGGTTTCATTGTTTTGAGGAACAAAAGGTTTCCTTTGTTTATCGTTTGTAAAAAAAGAACAAAGTCCTAAAGACGCCGCCAGCAAAAAACCTTGTCTTTTGCATATGTTATTTTTCGAAAACGAACGAAAGACCAGCGAAATGAAACGCAGGACAGTGTTTAGCACACGGAAAGAAACCTGCATGCGCAATTTGGAGCTGTTTCGATAATGTTCGATTTAGCCAGAAATTCCAGAAATTCGCTAAGACCCTACGAAATCTTTCCCAACTGAACGCCGACAACTGAACTCGACAACTGAACGCCGCCATCTTGGAGCTGGTAATGTATGCGTGACGTCAAAGAGCTCAGCCCGAAGTTTGGCGGTAAAATTTTAATAGTTGGAACTCCTTGTTTTTTGTAATTCTTGGAACTCTGTTTGAGCAAAATGGAGCTGCACAAACAGGCATTTTGAGAAACGAAAGCCACTTCAAAGAAATAAGAAGTTTCGAGTATATAAATTTTCCCGCCAAACATCAGGCTGAGCTCTTTGTCGTCACGCATACATTACCAGCTTCAAGATGGCGGCGTTCAGTTGTCGAGTTTTGGGAAAGATTTCGTAGGGTTATAGCGCACGCACATAAACAAAATGGCGGCTTTTTCTATGTGGCTTAGCCCGCGAGAGAAGTAAAGTGTCGCTTTCTCGTAAACGAGTCTGGTGACCTATCAATTTTTTCTCATATTTTGGGTGTAGTGATCAAATTCTTTCTGTAAAATGAAAACAGATCAATTCTTGTGTTTGAAAAATAAATTATCGCTAATAACGTGTACTTTGCTAGTTCTCGTAGAGGAATTTTAAAGGAATTATATGAAATATACAAGGTCTTCCTGCTACTAAACGAGTCTGGTGACCCCCCTTTTTTATTTCAAAATTTAAGTTCCCTTAACGTAATAAACCAGTAGGCGAAGTTTGGTTAAAAAATTGTGTTCAGTTCTATTTCAGGGCAATGACCTTAACTGTGCGGCAGGCATGGGAAAGCACAGGCATTCAACTTTATGCGTGTGTTTGTTTGTACGTTTGTGTACCATTATGGATATTCTAATCTCTTCACTAATTGTTGTTAATAATTAAGCTTCGAAGATCGGCTTTTACGGCTGTGTTTTTGAAATAAAATAAATTCGAAATATTTCCTCATAGGGTGAGTTAGTTTTTATGCAGGTTTTTTTGGACGAATTGAAGCTTGCAAGAGCAGTTCTTTGAATTAATGTTTTCGACTCGTATATACATGTATGATATAATTATTTACATGTGGCGTGCAACTTTGAAATCGGAGTATCCAGTACTAGTCCATCAGCTGAGATCCGAAAATTTGGATTTATGGCTCACTTGTGGGGAACAAACGAAACTTGTCTTATTTTAATCTTTGACTATTGAGCATCATAAAAATGTATGATAGCAAGGTTGGAACGGTAGCTTTCACTTATTAAATCGAATTTTAAATTTGCCCCCCATACGCTTCTTTTGGCCACCATCTTGGATTTTTGGGGAAGGCTAAAAAGCTGCGTGCATTCTTTTAACGTGAACGAATCGCATTTCAAACGCAAATTTAGAACGTATTGGAACTAAAAACATGATTTCGTTCATTCTAGTGTTTCAATTATAACCACGTGACGTCATATGTGACATCACGATGCTTGATTATTGATTACAATATCACTGTTTGTACCAATAAATATCGCAAAAAAGTGAGTGCAGATTTTAAATTTTTTTCTAGAAGAAAAGAGAGTGAGTAGATGAAATGGCATTACCATACAAGTGTCTTGAATAAAGCCCCCTTAAAAACAATTGCCACACTCATACCCAACCCAGCTTATTTTAAACACATGGTCCCACGAACATTCAATGGGTTTTCTTTCTTCGCGTGGTTTCAAAAGTGTTTCCTCTGTACTATGTGCATTACCGGTATATGTAGTGGCACGCAATTTAATTTCCACAAATGCCACCACACACAATAAATTATTCTACGAATAAGTTAAAAAGGTACGGATGGCCAAAAGTGGCGAAGATGGAAACGGATTGCGATATGGGTTTTTGAAATGTTGTTGGGCTGAACAGTTTTCAAAGTTATTCTCGTTTGCTTGTAACCCTAAATTATATTGTCCGGGAGACAAAAGCTATAGTTTTGTCATTTAGATCGAGAGAAGTATTTTCTTTTCAAAAAGTAAGTGTGATAGCGAGTATTTGGCAAAACTTATAAAATAAACTTCACTCAGCCATGACAAAGTCCCTTTAACGAAATTTGTTAAGGAATGATAGCTGCCGGTGGTATTTCCGTTTGAAAGAACAAAAAAATGAACGAAAATAAACGAGTTGATAACAAAGTTAAATTAGATCCCTGTACTCGTCGCTAGTATTTGCATTAAGAAATCCTTTTCCATTTCACTCATTATTACATTTGAGAAATTACAATCCTCCAAGTCAGTAATTTATTTGAATGAAAAGCATGCACTCAGTGTCGAATTATTTTTTGCTATATTTCCTATCATCAGCTCCCCCAACAACATGCATGGAACATGAATGGATGTGCAAGGACAAGATGAGGTGCATTTTACAAACAAGGCTTTGTAATGGGTATGCTGATTGCGCTGACAAAAGTGATGAATCTAACTGTGGTAAGCAAATAAAGGATATAAACATATCTTGTTTTTAGTTAATTTGTTTAGCGTAGGGTTTGAATGATTAAATTTTCGCGGGGAGGAGAGGGGCAGTGTGTAATACGGAACACGCAAAGCAAACATGTACATTAGACTGTATCGGGCTTGTTTGTAGTTTTATACAGTTTTTACAATTTTTTTACGGCTATCAATTAAAATTCTTTTGCCGGCTAAGACTCGAATGCTGTCTCCAGTAGAACTAAAACATTAGAATGCACGAGAAAATAAGACCAACCCGCTAACACTGGACTGTTTGTCTGCTTAATTTGTTGGGTGAAGTACAATTAAGGTGAAAATAATGTGACGTTCAGTGAAATAAAGATTAGATGTAAATAAGCTATGACGCAAGCCTGAGTAGCGAGTGTGTTTTAGGGTGCTTACCACCACGGCCATATTACCCGGACATTTTGGTGGAAAAAGCCGTAAGGGGTCCTGGGGTGCCTGTGACCCTCCCCTTTCTGAGAGATATTTTTAAGTACCGCACACAAGTCTGAAGAATCGACATATTGTAAACTTTTATTTCCAGTGCTAGATACTCCATTTATGCAGCTATTTTTATAGGCTTGTTACTC
The DNA here is from genome assembly GCF_052425735.1 of Oculina patagonica. Taxonomy (NCBI): domain Eukaryota; kingdom Metazoa; phylum Cnidaria; class Anthozoa; order Scleractinia; family Oculinidae; genus Oculina; species Oculina patagonica. The sequence goes on from NC_135770.1 coordinate 54,105, forward strand.
CCCCCTCGCTCAATGCTCATCCGAAAAAATGTCAATTAAAGTAAAAAACAGCGTGAATGTCGACATGACAATCTGCTAAGTACCCTGGGTACACAATGTATTCCTATTGAAGAATCCTAGGGACGCCGCTGGTGGAAGTTAAATGGAACAGTCCAGACACTACGGAAAGTTTCCACCTGACAAGGTGGTCCACATCGTTCGGTTGTTCGACCGGTTGTTGTGAAATTTCACGAATTTTCGGAAAATTGTTTACCATTTGTTAAACGGCGCCCCTGTTTACAATCTTCTGTCTAGGAAAAAGGTAATAACCAGAACTGAATTATAAATGGTAAGCGCCATCTCTTTTCTCGGTTTGCTGAAATGTAATATTTTTCAACGGTCATTCCAACGGCTTTATTCTGGTAAATGGTGCAAACACCCTTTATCTTTATATGTTAAAAACAAAACCTACCACAGTTTTCGTCGAATTTTATGGCTTTACTTTGAGACCGTTCCTTTCTTTTCCTTTTTTGTGGGAGGAGGGGGGATTTGAGGGAGAGCGGGCTAAAACAATTGGCTTCAAAGTGGGAGCCATGCAAAAACAATTGCTGTGTAAGGACGGTCATTCATAATAATTGCCTTAAAATCTTGAATGATGGCATCTATTATAGTGCAAAATTTCAAAAAGAATGCTTATTGCTGGTTTTCACTGTCACGCGCTGCAAAAAACCAATCCAAAGCTATTGAGTCAAGGTTGTAGAAAATAACTAGATTGTCTACGTATCTAAGTCTCAGGTCTGTACGGTATTCCCTACTTCAGTTATCCGTTAAAATGTTTCACGAAATTTTAGAGAGTACAGTATGGAAATTCCATGCTGGAGTCCGTGTAAAAGGAGCACAAAGATGGCCGCCGGAAATCAATGAAAACATCTGGCATTCACTTCTGCTATAAAAAGCGGTCAGTTCACCTTCGTGAATACGTCACACTTACATAAACACTTCTTGTAAAACCTCAATTGTTCAGATCGTTAAAAATCACAGGATAAGGCATTATTTTAACTATACGTGACAGCCTTCAGGCTGCCAGTCTGATGTTGTGTGGCGCAAAACTCCGAAATTCAAAATGTTATATCTTAATGACGGCGGATGCTATTGAGCTGAAAACCCTTCAATAAGATTTATGTCGAGGACGTCTAATAGCCAATGAAGGGTAAAAGGTCAGGACACTCGATATTCTGGATTTTCCAATTTTGATGACGTCACGTGAAAACCAACAATAGTACACGAAACCCATTACTCGTCGTTACCGTTTGCATTTAGAAACCCTTCTGTCTTCTTTTATAAGGGGAGGCGCCGTGGCCTTATGGTTAGTGCGCCGAAACCCTGATCGAGCGGTCCGGTTCCGGGACTTGGCCGGGGTCTCTGTGTTGTGTTCTTGGGCAAAACACTTTACTCTCATAGTGCCTGTCACTACCCAGGTGCATAAATGGGTACGGACGACTTAATACTGGGGGGGTGGAGGGGGGAGGAGGTAGCCTACGATGGACTAGCATCCCATTCTTCAGGGGGAGTATAATTATTTCAAGCTGATTAATGCTACAGAAAGTAGGATTAGCTCCGGCAGTATGGACAGCAGGGCTCGAGGCTTCCCCTTCTTTCTTTTTATCACTCATAATTATATTTCAGAAATTACAATTCTTCATCAGATATAATAAGTTAAGTACTTTGTGTGAATGAAAATGCATGCATCCAGTGTCTAAATTATTTTTCTTTCATCAGCTAACATTCCCCCATTGAAATGCCAGGAGAGCGACTGGCCGTGCAAGGACAGAAGCAGATGCATTATTTGGTTTCGCACTTGTGATGGCTATCCAAATTGCGATGACAAAAGTGATGAGTCAAGCTGTCGTAAGCAAATAAACAATATGCTCGTCTTGTTGTAGATTTTAGCGCGGTGTTTCATACTACACTTCTGAGTTAGTTGTAGAAGCTGCTGGTGCTAAAGAGATAAACGAATGTTTAAACTTTTGCGGGGGGCCGGGGGGCAATGTGATCAGACATGGAACACACAAAGCAGACATGCTTATTAGAAGGGATAAGCCTGTTTGCAGTTTTATATATCATCGGAATTCAGATAAAGTTGTTCTCCAGGGTATTGAGGTTATCAAACACTGTTATCAACGTGAAAGAGAAAGCTGTATATTTAAAAGCTCTTGAAAACATAGAATGCATGTCAAACAAAGTAACAAGTTGATACTACGAAACCCTCTTCTCGTTGTTGCCATTTGTTTTAAGTATTCCTCCTGTTTTTCACAAGTGACAATTCTTCAATAAATTAACTTTTTTGTGTGTGTATAAAAATGTATACATTCAGTTTCAAAATGGTTGTTCAATAATTCCCATCATCAGCTCTATCAAGTTGCCCTGAAGGTCAATGGCTGTGCAAGGACAAAAAGAGGTGCATCTCACAAAGAAGGATTTGTAATGGCCTTGATGACTGCCTTGATGAAAGCGATGAATCAAGCTGTCGTAAGCAAATACAGGATATCTACCTGTCTTGTGTTTTTAGTTGTTATGTTGTTTTTTTCAACTTAATGTTTCATGCTACACTTATAAAAGGGTTGTAAAAGCTGTGAGTGCTAATGAAAAGAAATGAATTTTTAAACTTTTGTAGAGGGGGTGGGGGAAGGGCCTCGGCAGCGTGAATGATATGAAACAGGCAAAGCAGATGTGTACATTTAATAGACGGCTTGGGCTTGTTTGTAGTTTTTAAACGTTAATGAAACTCAGAAAAAAATGATTTTGAGATAATAGGAAAACTAGGGAAATCTTGGAAAAACTGATGTTACAAATTGCAATTCTTAACCCCTCAGTACTTTATGTTTATGTATAAGCATTCAGTGGCTATTTTTTGTCATCAGCTATTCAAATTCCGGGGCCGAAAAAAGAATACCTGAAATGCCTAACCATGGGGGAATCTGGTTGTGGTAAGCAAATATAAAATGTAAACATATCTTGCTTTTTAGCTTTAGTCCAATTTTGTTTTAGCATTGTAAATTGTTATGTAATTTTATGTATTTTTTATGTCATCCATCCATCCATCCATCCATCCATCCATCCATCCATCCATCCATCCATCCATCCATCCATCCATCCATCCATCCATCCATCCATCCATCCATCCATCCATCCATCCATCCTATTTTTAGAATAGTTTGTAAAAGCGTTTGATCCTTTTTGTTCAAAGCTATTTATATAGATAATTGTTAATAATTGTCGTTGGGTGAAACTTAATTTATTCTTAACAACGTGAAACTTGACATGTTTACCGGTGGTTTCTAGGACATAAATAAGAAAATATATTACACTGAGAACGGCAGAAATGACGGAATACAACAAAGGAAATACGAAACATACGAAAGAAACGACTAGTCTGTGAGCCAGGACCTCAAAAATCTATTTCCGTAGTACCCCCAACTGAACAAAGTTTCACTGGTACCAAATCAAAGCTCAGGGCCTAGTGTTTTATATTCAACTTGTTTCCAGCTGTGAAAATGGAGCTTTTAAGCAAAAACACCTCATTTTCTTCCTTAAAAGGAAGAAAATGAGGTGTTTTTAACAGGAGGTGGCTGGGGATAAATTTGTAACATTAGATCGGTGTCATATAACAATGCTGACATTTATAACTACATTACACCAATATTCATTAAATTTGGAGGAGTTAAACAATCGATCATACTCTTTAATATAAGATGCTATTTAATCAATTAGCGGACGAAGTTTTCTCTGCTTTCTATGCTTTTTGTATTTGCTTTTACTTAACGTCAGTGAAACTCGATGATCTCGTTTGTAGTAGACATCTGGCAATACTTCTTTTGGCCGCTTCGATTTATTTTTTCAAACTGTATTATTCTGTTTCTTTTTATTTATTGAGACGACTCAGCTTTAATTACCATAAAACGGGCAGAGCTTGTGGGATCCTGAAGGTGACACCAGTATTTAAAACCCAATGGCTTTAACAATAGCCTCTTTAAATGTCAGGGGACTCAGGGATAACGCGAAATGTAGAGAGGTGTTTAATTGGTTACGAAAAAAACAATTCTCAATTTATATGCTACAAGAGGTACTTTGCATCGAACAATCAAATGATCTCTGGGCTGCAGAATGGGGCTACAAAACAATTTTTAGCACCTAAGAAATTTCAAATGACCAAAATATAAAGTGAAATCATTAGGTGTATGGATCTCAGTTGACCCTGAAGCAACCATAATGTTAAATTATAAAGAACGATTAGCTAAAGCTCGGAATGTTCTTAACTTCTGGAAATATCGCAGACTCACACTCATTGGTAAAATAACAGTATTGAAAAGTCTAGCGGCCTCTCAACTAGTCTACGTGCTTTCCCCGCTACCTACAGATGTGAATGCAATCAAAGAAGCGAATAAACTTTTCTATACATTTCTATGGAATGGAAAAGGTGACAAAATCAAACGAGACGTGATGATTAATGACTATCCTCACGGGGGTCTTAAAATCATAGATATTCGGTCTTTCAGCAAGTCGTTGAAAGTCACTTGGATTAAGAAATATCTTGACACTGAAAACCAAGGAAAATGGAAAATTTTCTTTGACATAGAACTAGGAACATTTGGATAAAAAATAGCCCTTAAAAGAAACCTCAACAGGAAAGATACAGCCAGCACTGCAGAAGCGTCAAACAGCTTTATAAAAGAAGTTTTGATAATCTGGTCAGAAGCAAATTTTGAAGATAATATAAGCTCTGAGAAACAATTTCTTGATCAATGCCTATGGTATAACTCGCTAATTAGAATCGATAACCGTCCTATTTTCTACAAAGAATGGTTTAAGGTATCAGCCACCGTTAAAAAGTACAGTTTTTCTAAATAATTTGGGATTTTGTAATGTTCAGATAAAGCTCTTCAAGGGCGTTCTTTCCAAAAAATTTCACAAAAAAATCTTATTTCTGCGCGAAGTTATGGCGCGATAAAGTTTTTGCAAAGGTTTATAATATTAATTGCCCGTTGAGATGGCCTGTCAACGCCTCACGAAATCCCAGCTCCATTGTTAAAGCAAAAACAATTTGCAAGAACAAGCAGTCGGTTTCCCCACCAACAAATGAAAGCTGATCGGAAATTCCCGTTGAAGAACTGGTCGAAGATCTAGAAAGTGGTCACACTAAATAGAAGAGGCGCTCCTGTTCAATGGAAAAAAGCGCGCATAGAAATATATTTAAATAAAACGACAGTGACGGCGGATACTGCTGGTCTGCGTTGTGAAGCATTTAGGGTTTTCAATCGACGATATTTGTTTTCTGAAAATATGAAAGGCTTAAATTCAACTTTATTCTTACCCAGCTAGATCATAGAACAGCTAGTCTCATTTCGGCCAGCCTGTTTTCTTTTGTGTTGAACGACCGATATTTCGAGGCTTCACTTTTACTTGCAGCTGCAATCGCCGTTTGTTACCGGCTTTGTTCCGCTTTCGATGAATTAGCCCACAAGCAAACACGAAGCATGTCGAGAAAATTATTTTACAAAAATGTGGCTCCGTACGTGGAGCGAGAATTTCAGAAACAAAAGTATCTCGCCACGTTTCGCGTAAATGTTTTGCCTTCCTGGTAAGCATCAACCTTGACGTTCCAGGCGTTATAATCCCATTATGGTTAAGACTCCGCAAAAAGTATAGTTTGCTTTTTTTCTCGTAAAGAAAATTTCGACAAGTTGAACGTACGTTTTTAACTCCAAGTCGGCAGCCCCTGAACCGATTCGGCTGAAATTTGGCCAGCTTATTGCCAGATTTTCTCGAAAACCGTGTCTGCGATTTTTGATTTCTTTTCTCGTTTTTAAATAATTTATATTTTTCAACAGCAAGTGGCGATGAATCGTCTCCCCTAACTTCATCTGTGCATTACAAAAGAACAAACGCACTTGTCAAAAATCTGAGACATGGTTTTTTTAGAGAAAGGTGTTAAGAGGCAAACGCGATGTTTATCGTTTTCTTCCGCTTATTTTCTGCGGACCTGGAGCTTGATTTACACAGACATATACTTTCGCAAAAACGTCTCAATTTTGCGTTTGTTTTAAGTTTTGGTAATTTTTAGAGGAAAAATTCATAATCTGGAACTATTAAGCTTTCAGAAAATGTGTGGTTTGTAGGGGTTTGTAGGGGTTTGTATTAAAAACAAAAGCGCTGAAGCGATCCGCGTGCAGACGGTCCTGAAGGGTGGCTGATACCTTAACAAGGGCATCAAAAAAGTGAAACATTTGAAAGATGACCTAAACAACTTCCTGTCTTTAGATGAACTAAGAACTAAATACAATATCAATGCGTGTCCTTTACAATATTACGGCCTGGTATCTGCAATCAAGTCTACCTGGAACACGCACAAATGTAATTCTGTAAACAATAGTCCCGAAAACGAAAACTTCTCTACTAAGTTAATGAAAACACTAAGTGCAACCCGAATTACATATTCCAAACTCGTTGCCGAAAAATCAACTGCTCCAACCCAAAGCCAGCGAAAATGGATGAATGATTGTGAAATCACGAATGCTGAAGACATTAAATGGCAAGAGACGTACCAGCTAGCTTCGATATGCACAAAAAGCACCAGACTGAAAGAGTTTCAATTTAAATTTCTGCACCAAAGAATATCAACAAACGATTTCTTGTTTAAAATAGGAATTAAAGATGACTCTAAGTGCTCTTTCTGCCGTGAGGCACCAGACGCAGTGCAAAATCATTCCAAACCATAATTCATTGGAGTGTACTGTTGCTATGGGTTTAACACCAGATTCTTCTCAATATCACTATCAAATAAATTTCTGTTGCCTTCTTGCAAGACATTTTATTTGGCTTTGCCATACAAAAGAAACTATCGGCCACATAGACGGTTTCCGGCGATATCTTAAACTTGCATATGAAACAGAACATATATGAAAACCACTACTCCGAAGAAATGGGAACTTTTGAACAATTTCATTTAAGAAGGTTAAATACCCGAAGAAAACCCTTGCATCCCCTGGCATTCCATTTTCTAGCCCTACTTGCCTTTAAAATATCACCAACAGTCCTGTATTTTTTCTGCCACCAAATAGATTTCTATCTTTTTTTCCTGCTAAATCGCCTCTTTGCTTATTATATTTTATTTATTTATTTATTTATCTATTTATTTTTTTTATTGACAAGCAGTGCAGAGTTTTGAATAGCGCGTTTCTTTTCATCTCAGGCCCGTAACCAGAATTTTTTATGGAGGGGGGGGGGGGGGGGGGGGGGTGCGTATGAGCACCTTCCGTGGGAAATCCTGAGCGCCGCAGGCGCAAAAACGTTGGGTATCCTTCCCCAGGAAATTTTGAAAAATTAGGTTATCTTAGACAGCATTTCGTGCGTTTTGAAGACAGTTTGTAAGAGAACAAGCAGGTAAAAGTGTAAGTAGTAACGACAATAATCTGGTACATTTTTAACTTCAAAACGTATTTTTAGAAACAGAACCTTGTAAACGTAATTTACAATTTATTTAGCTAACAATGACGGCAGTACTTAAAAGGATAGACTGTCCACAGCCTCTATTTTTCAACGCAAAAAGAGGGAGGGAATCGGTTGGCGTTCCTTGCCGTTCTTTTCCTGTGCTTATCGAACGAAAAAATGCGAAAAAATAGAGGGCTCAGTGAACAGTCTAACAAAAGGAAGACAGGAAAAAGATAGGTATATCTTTATTTCAGTGTCAAATGGTAATTACATAAAGAAATCAGCCAGGGTTGGTTTGTTGATCTTTTTAGAAGTGCACTGAACTTCTTGGGTGCTTCCAAGCCCAACAATTACCCAGTCTCCTCTCTTATTGGTAGCGCAGGAATATGGAACTTCTTACGAGACTATGAAGGACGTTAGGAAGAATGTATTGTTGAAATTAATCTAGAATCATACAATTTGGTCAAACATATACCACACAAATCTACAAATGGTGGTTCTCCAACCCAAAGGACCATATTGATTGTAAATAGTCGAAGTACAGAAATACCATTTTCCTTTATTTAGTTTAGTTTTCCTTTTATTTAGTTTACCGTTATGTTCAAATACTTTTATGCTCAAATGTTCAATTCTGTATTTTCCAATTGCCCATAATGCACTTTGTTTGCCCCCCAAATTTTGCTTAAACTATTGTTTTGGAAATATGCAGTCCTCCTAAGAGAATTTGAAAACAATAGTTTACGCAAAATTTGGGGGGTAAACAAAGTGTATTATGGTCAATTGGAAAATAGAGAATGGAGTTGACCGAAGACTTGTTAAATGATAGAGTGCCTTTTTTGGCCTGTATTATTAACGGTAAACAACTAACACAGACTGCCTGGACGTCAGTAATCTGCGGCACAGCATAAGAAAAAATATTACTTATGTATGATGCTTTGGCGTTTTGATTCCTAGATATTGACAAGTGCAAGGACAATAATCCATCCTGTGAAACACCTAAAGAGTATAAGAATGGGTTTGGGTTTTATTGTTTACATGGATTTGGTTTGCATTATGGTGATTGTAGAGGTTGGTTTATAGTTTTTTATGTACTAATAAATAAATTTAAAGGTACCCATTTAAAAATATATGATCAAATAGTCAATGTTATTCAACATCCATATAAACATATATTGCGTTATGATGTAGGTTGCGAAAGTCCCTCCAAGGTTGTGCAAAGTTGTGCGTAACCAAAGTATTTTTTGCTGCAAGACAGTTTTCAGTGATAATCTGAATACTAGAGGCCTAGCAGAATTAGCCAAAATTTTGAGCAATGATTTACATTAAAGCTGCGGTTACACCACCCCAGGCAAAGAAGATTTCGTCAGTGTAATTTTCTAGGTTAAAATTAGCTAGGGTTTATTTACCTAGGTGAATAGAGGAAACAGGGGTCATGTGTACGTGTGACTAACTACCTACCTAACTACCTACCAACCGGCGTCCCCAACACAGTTGGGGACGCCGAACTCTAACAGTGTTCCATTGAACAATTTCAAAATATCAACAGATCTAGTTTTCTAGTCACTGTGAGTGATAATCCGAGCTGCCTGTTTATAGGTTTAATAAACCACAAGCAACAATTTATCCATTCTGACTGGCTAAGAACACGTCAAGTTAGTCCAAACCAGTGCAAAAAGTGTAATTGGCAGTGCAAAACGGTGCAATTGAAAATAATGGACAGTTACGGCAGCCTCGTGAAAAATACATCTTGAAGAAACAAAATGGCGGACGAAAGTGAGACAAAATTTAAACTTTATAACGCAATTTTAATTAATAAACTTAAAAACGACGTAAAGTACAGAAGTACAACAAACATAACTTATTGTCGAGAAGTGTATAAGATGAGGAGTTATCAAAAAGGCAAAGAGGACAAGGCATAAACTCGCAATTTAATAAGCTCACGGCCAATGGCCGATAGTAAAATTATCGCCGAAACATTGATTCACTTCTCTGAAGCGAAACGTGAAGAAGTACTGACCACACTACCTAGGAACCGGTTACTTCTTAGCTTTGAACACAGAAGGAGTAAGCATTTTTATTTTAAAGAGAGAATGCTCAGCGATTAGGTAATCTTGTTATTTGATGCTCGCTCAACAACAAAAGGCATAAAAGATAGTTTTACAACTGTAAGAGGCAAATCTAAACTAAACGATAAACGCTAAAATTGCAGTCAGGAATATTCATAACAGAAATATTTGTCTGTCGCTGACTAATATCAAACGTTGTAAACTACGCTTGTTTGAAACTCTTAAAAAGACGTTTCGGCCGAGAAACTTCGGCTTTCTGAAGGACGATCATGTAGCCGTGATTTTGATTTTATGATTTTAATAGGAACCCCTTCACACAGTCTGTCCATCTCCCTTTGGTAGATTTCAGGCGCTGGTGAGATACCAGAAGGAAGTCTTGTAAATCGATATCGCCCTCACGGGGTGTTAAAAGTTAAGAGCTTGGAACTCTCATCATCTACGGAAGTTGCCAGTATCCACTGCATTCATCAAGTGATGTGAAACTCTGTGCACCTAAAAGTCGGTTCGCAACCTCTTCTACGGTAACCATTGGATAATGGGGTCTTTTCAGTGCCTTGTTCAGATCCCTTGGGTCAATAAAAATTCGAACATCATCCTTTGACAGTGGAGTGTCCTTTCCTTTATCCTTCACGTTTCTTTTGTCAATAACTAGCATTGATGAGACCCAAGACGTACGATCATCCTCTTTCACAATAATACCATCTTCTTCCATCTCCTTGAGTTTCTCTCCTGCTGGCTCCAGCATATCAACTGGAATTGTTTTCTGGGAGGGTGAACAACTGGGGGTACTGAAGCATCACCTTCCAGATGTACTTTGTTTGGAAGCGTACCAGGTTTGTCACTGAAACAATCAGGGTACTCCCTCAAAATTGGATCGTTTTTGAAAATGGTCTGGTCTTCCCCTGCTCTCGGTGTATCTGAAAAGGCTGGATTAGGCACTGGTGTATCTATCAGTTGGAGATTCATAAACTGAAGGACTTCTAAATCCAAGCAGGCATCACATCCCAATAAGGATGTAAAGTTCCCGTCAACAACAAGGTACAAAATATTCATTTGACGATTCTTGTATTGAGTTTGAAGGCGTACACAGCCTTTTGGATGAATGGGCTTAGTTACAAGCCAGCCTTTCAATAGTTGCTGAATTTACAGGAGGGGTGTTGTGGTGATTTTCTTATATAGATGGTAAGGATTGACGGTAGCCTCTGCACCTGTGTCTGCTTTGAATTCAACATTCTGCCCTTCAATCTTAAGTGTCCATCCATGAAAGGATCAGGCAACGGGTGATACAGCTCAAATCATCGATTTTGCCCAAACTTACCATAGATGTTGGGTACGGTGAGCTATTCAGTGTGGCAAAACATTAGCTCAAAAAATTTTATTTCCTTGGAGTTATGGCACCTTTTGCAAAATTGGCCATTTTTCACTAATTTATGCATATTTAAATAGCTGACTTTGAATGACCAGTTCCACAAAAAAAAAGACTTTTGAAAATAAAATTCACTGCATTATATTCTGTGGTTATTAGGCTTTAAGTACAATAATTTACTTCAACCGTCTGATTTGATTTCTTCTCCTCAAACAGTCTTTTGGAAGGTACACATTTCGTACTGCTGGAAATAGCCTTCAATTAGTGCCAAATATCTCCCATGAGCAACAACTTATATACATTATTCTTACATGGGTAATGAAATCCATCATTGAACTTCACAAAAATGGCACAAAATGTCTGGGGACCAATATATTTTATTCGTACTGAGGAACGAAACACACGTGACGTAACGATTTCTTGCTATTTCATCAAAATTCACCGAAACACAGAGGCCATTTATTTACTCAATTTGGCACAAAATTGGTACAAAATAGCTAATCAAGCATAAATCTATTGATAACAATCAAAATATTGGCGAAGAAAAGGCACCAAGGGCATTTTTCGGAGCATTTTCAAAGCCATATAAGCTTCGTAATTCGGCAATGTCGTGATAGCAAATGTAAATACAACAGCGAAAGATTTTCTTCACAAGCTCGCTCAATCCAACATCTAGGCACATCAAAGTTAAGAAACAAGAAAGTAATGCTACATACATGCCACTTATCGACACTTAGATGCTTTCTTCTGAAGATTTTGTTCTTCCTTGCTGCACTTCGATCTCACTTGACATGTGTACTGTTGCTTTGAGGCGCGCTGAACTCAGCCAATCCATCGTGGTTCATACTTCGTGAAAGGTATCTACAGGTTGTCAATAAAGTCATTCAAAGAGCTGTTCAAAGTTCACGGGGGGTCAGTTCTCTCAGCCAGTTTACATGATATAAATTTAACTGGAAATAAATAGCCGCTATCCCCCGCCATCTTGGATTTCTAGCTTTGAGCCTGCCGTTTCAGTCAGCGGTTCGGCCCGTTCACTTGTCATCACGCGCGACCACACGCGTGTTCATATATTCGCTTTTCCTCCACGAATGTTCGTTTTCATTAGAGTAAGTAATGTATTTATTCGATTAAGCGCCCTGAGCGCTTATTAAATTTTTGGACCTTGAGAGTGGGCGCTTATTCGAGGCTGGGTGCTTATTAAATTTTCACGATTTTCAGCCAAAAGTAAGTTTTTTTTCTAACTAAAAAATATGACTGTTCATTTAAAGTTTCTGAAAAATAGAGTAAAAACCCGCGAGCAAGAACCTATTGTTTTTTTAGATAACCTAAGCAGGTCCCTACGTAAAGGGTTATTAAAGCAAATTTAGGCTAATTAGGTTTTTAATAGGGTCTTAATTTCTGAAGAAAAATTCAAGGTTTTGGTGGTGTTCGGCCTTTTTCAATTCTTGTATAAAATTTGCATACCACATTGTGTTTATGTCAAAATAAAGCACTAATCATGTCATATTTTTTCCAAAAGTAAACATTTTTAATCAATTTTAGAAATTAAGAACCTGTTAAGAACCTGTGGGCGCTAATTAACTTTTCCTACCTTCAAGATGGACGCTCATTCGATCTGCTAGGTGGGTGCTTATTCGAGGTTGGGCGCTTAATCGAATAAATACGGGTAGTCTCTGAAATGTCGGAAACCATTAAAAATCAGCCAGTTCTTTCATCTTATATCAGGTTAAAACGAGTGTGCTCATTATGTTTTGTTGTTTATGTGTTTTTTGGGAGGTAAGGGAGGGGGCGAGTGTGGACATTCTTCATTAGGTAGAGGAATTTGATCAAAGCATATAATCGTTATGTGAGGTATTAATAACTTTTTTCCCCAGGGGAAGGGAATTTGAACAACCAATAATTAAAAAATACAAATGTCTGGGAAGTGACTGTGAGACGTTGACATTTTGATTTCATCGTTACATATACGTGTTCTAGGTTCACCGCTGCCCTGCATGCCGATCGTTGAGCAGAAAAATTCTGGAACTCTTTTTCTGAACAGTAATTTTTCCGGAAAGTTCGGATTGCAAGGTTTTCCAGTTCTAGCGTTCTAGTCTTTTTTGCATCAGGTCTCCCACCAGCGAAAAGAAATAACAGGAAACTGAACTCCAAATGGTAAGCGACATCTATTTCTGTTAGTTTGCGAATTTTGGGAAAAAAGCCTTTCCATTTTTCAGTAGTCCAACGGGTTCTCTCCAACAAATGGTAAGCATCCTAGAGTTTGTTCAGCATCACATTGCGGTACACACATCAAGCTGCAGAGGAGGAATTTTTTGCTAAGACAAATTGAAAATATTCTCATGTAAATAACAAATGCAATCTACTTACTATGACGAAAACAAACATTCGTGGAGGACAAGCAAATATATCTATGAACACGCGTGTGGTCGCGCGTGATGACAAGTGAACGGGCCGTACCGCTGACTGAAACGGTAGGCTCAAAGCTAGAAATCCAAGATGGCGGGGGATAGCGGCTGTTTATTTCCAGTAACTTTGAACAGCTTTTTGAATGACTTGAATGACAACCTGTTTACACCTTCCACGAAGTATGAACCTTGATGGATTGGCTGAGATCAGTGCGCCTCAAAGCAACAGTACACATGTCAAGTGAGATCGAAGTGCAGCAAGGAAGAACATAATCTTCAGAAGAAAGCATCTAAGTGTCGATAAGTGGCTTGTATGTAGCATTACTTTCTTGTTTCTTAACTTTGATGTGCCTAGCGAGCTTGTGAAGAAAATCTTTCACTGTTGTATTTACATTTGCTATCACAAGCTTATATGAAGCTTATATGGCTCTGAAAATGCTCCGAAAAATGCCCTAGGTGCCTTTTCTTCGCCAATATTTAGATTTTTATCGATATATTTATGCTTGATTTGCTATTTTGTACCAATTTTGTGCCAAATTGAGTAAATAAATGGCTTCTGTGTTTCCGTGAATTTTGATGAAATAGCGAGAAATCGTTAAGTCATGTGTGTTTAGTTCCTCAGTACGAATAAAATATATTGGTCCCCAGACATTTTGTGCCATTTTTGTGAAGTTCAATGATGGATTTCATTACCCATGTAAGAATAATGTATATAAGTTGTTGCTCATGGGAGATATTTGGCACTAATTGAAGGCTATTTCCAGCAGTATGAAATGTGTACCTTCCAAACGACCGTTTTAGGAGAAGAAATCAAATCGGACGGTTGAAGTAAATTATTGTACTTAAAGCCTAATAACCACAGAATATAATGCAGTGAATTTTGTTTTCAAAAGTCTTTTTTTCTTGTGGAACTGGTCATTCAAAGTCAGCTATTTAAATATGCATAAATTAGTGAAAAATGGCCAATTTTGCAAAAGGTGCCATAACTCCAAGGGAATAAAATTTTTTGAGCTAATCTTTTGCCACACTGAATAGCTCACCATACCCAACATTTATGGTAAGTTTGGGCGAAATCGGTGATTTGAGCTGTATCACCTATTGCCTGTTTCTGCCCTGTTCTCTCATTTACGCACTCTTTAAGAGTGATAAGGCTCTTTTTGGATTTCCTGGCATCAGAAACACTTCCAAGTTCAATAGTTCCAAAATGCACGTCCTTGTTAACAGTTTCTAGGTCAGGAGTACTTTCTTGTTGCACTAAATCAACTTTCGAACCCTCTTTGACATTCCCTGGGCACACTTGGGCAAAATGGCCTTCTTAATTACACATTAAGCACTGTTTTCAAAATGCGGGAAAACAAGATGGTTGAGTAAAAGGTTGCTTTTAACCACAAAACTTACAGGAACGAGCAGCTGTCTTGTCAGGTTCCTTTGACTTTCTAACAGGCTGAATTCCTAATGAACGCTCTGTTCCAGCACTTGCTGGACTTCTAAACTTGAACGTTTGTAATTCGGAGGCTTCAAAGGTACGACAATAATCATGAGCCTTCTGTAGGGTCAGGTCGGGTTTCTTTAGCAGGTACCCCTCTCAGCTCATCAGATAATACACCTCACACAATTCGATTCTTTATTAGCGAATCTCGCAGTTCGCCGAATTCACAAGTAAGCAACAAACGCCTTAAATTTGCTGCAAACATCCGCATAACATTCTTTGTCTTCTCTAGCATTGTAAACAAAATGACTATATTCTTCAATCGCTTCAGGTCCAGCACAGTGAAGTAACATGTTTACCTTCAATTTTTTGCCGGTTTTGTCATCTTTGCTTTTCGCCACAAAATAAATTTCAAACTGCATTTAAAACTTTCTCCAGTTGTCCGCTGCATTTGCATCGAGCAGCAAAGGACCAGGAGTTCTCAAATCTTGCTTAACCATCGCGGTTTGTCACTCAGCCAAGGTCTGATAAAACTCCTTGCAATCTCTAAAAGGTTTTTACTTCTGACACCATGTTGTAAGATAGCTCTAAGCCTCACTTAAACTTAACTCAACAGAGAACTCAACGATGAACTCTGTAAATAATGTCCGACTCAGTCAACTCGCATGGTCGTGAGAAGTGGGGCATCCCACAACAAAGTCAGGGACTCCACTGAGGGGAACCCACAAGTTAACATTAATTAATCACATGAGGTGTCCTCCCAAGTTCATTTTACAACAGTGACGGACTACCAAAAGAGGCTCTTTCTTGAGGCATGGCATTCTCTAAGGGACTGGTCAATAAGTACCAGGGAGGAGGGGGTGGGCCGGAGCAATTGGAAAAGTGGTGGCTCAAAAATTTGTGATCCACCCCTTCCTCCTGGCTCAAAACTGACTGACCCACCCCTGATAGGGGGTTAAAAATTACATGACACACCGCCTTTGCTAAAAAATAAAGGAACCAACCATTTCTTCATTATCTGTTAGGGGTTGGAGGTTTTTGATTTGACATCAGTTTTATAAGTGAAATTCCCGACATGTGCCACTCTACATTTTCCCCGATGAACACTGCTGTTCCATGTACGTCTTTTCCCGTTTCTTGACACAGCAAAGAAGAATGGATTTATCACTTCTTATACTATTTTTTTGTAAGTTTTCCACATATTTGTGTATAAAGTCCATGGGAAAATTTAGGCACAAACATATGCGAAAACTGAAACAGTATGTAATATTAATTCGTAAACAACTATTGAAGAGTTCATATTTTTATACAGAAATTGATAACAGAAACTACAATCACTGTCCATCATTTATATTTGCAAAGTGTTTGAGTTTACTGGTATTAAAAAGCTTAAAGCCCAGCGTGAAAGAGAGACAGGCAAACCTGATGTTATGATCACAAGCCATCTAGGGGGATCAAGGGGCATGCTCCCCCGGGAAATTGTTATATTTGGGCCTTCTGAAACCGCTAGAAATTCATTAAAAAATGCTGTCATGTAGAAATTTATCAATGTTATATACTGATGAATACAGCTTTTCTTGGAACTATAACAGTTTAAAGTTAATGAATAAATAGAATGACCGTCCCCCTACGTTTAAATCAAAACTACATAACCCACCCCTTTTCGTGGGCTCAAAAACTGATGACCCATCCCCTTTCTGCTCCGGCCCACCCCCTTTACTTATTGATCAGTCCCTAAGGGAACAGAACGCAGGAAATTCGCTAGTGTGACATTTCGTCTCGCGCAGCGATCACGCGCTTTCGCCATGTCACGCGTGTTCTTTGATAAACTCTGGCACGCGCATGATGTAACCGTTGTAAGCCGTTGGCTTTGTCTTAAAACGTCAGTGAAATCAGGTAGCAAGGCGGAGCTGTAACTGAGTGCTCTCCTTTACTAAGAACATCAGTTCGGTAGATTTTTATAGTTCAGTATTTCAATTCGGTATTCTGGTTTGCCAGCTAGAGCATCATGCGTTAAAGATTGAATTCTGTTCGGGCGAACACAAACACAGCACGGATCCGGAGATTCTTGAACGCACTCACTCTCTCAATCCTCTTTGTGCCCTTGGGTACATAAGGCCATTACCAGATTCCGCCACTGCTGCCTGTTCTTTGCACTCTTTCTCAGCTCTCCCCAGCTGAGTTCGCTTTCTCGCATCTCTTTTTCAACTGTCCGTCGCCAGGTCTCTTTTGGTCGTCCCCTTGCTCTTTTCCCAGATGGAGTCCAGTGCAGAGCAACCCTGGGAATTGACGATGGATCCATCCTGAGGACGTATCCGATCTAGCGCCACCTTCTCTTAAAAGCATCGAAAAAATAAACATAATAAAATGCATGCAGCACTTCCAGAGAGGTCAGAGAGTGAATTAATGTTTACGCATGAATTCACACGCCAAATTTTATTCTTTGCTTGCACTCACGTGACTTCCGGATTACGTGTGACTTCCGTCCGCCATGATGGTGTTCCAAATACCAATATGGCGGACGGATGCTAGTCACAAACACAAGTGTTCAGTCGAGTTTTTTCCAGTTTCGCGTCCTCAAAATGCCTATATGCCTGATCGTGGGTTGTTCCAGAAAAACTGGTCGAGATAAGGGAATACGATTGTATCGATCACAACTGAGTTGTGACAAATCAGGGCCAGAAAACCAAATACCGGCAACTGATGAGATCCACACGGAGGATCAAAACCATGGTCTTGCCTGAACTGAACCATATACTGGCATAAACAAAACGCAAAATAGTCAACAGACTTGCGCGTGAAAGATTTCAAATCTATATTTGAATCATGTGGTGCCAACGTAACGCAATGAACAAGGGAGGTAAAAAATCCTAAACATCGAGCTAAAAAGACAGAGCACTCGATCAAAATAATGCAAGAAGCATAGACTTTACAATACAGAAGGTCTCTCTGAAACCAACTTTCAGCTTTTTCATAGTAAAGCTGAAACAGTCTCTGGCGAAGCCGGACCAAGATTATCCGTGATAAGACAATACGTCGCATTAAAATGCCGGGCCCGGCGTCAATAAAATGCAAGTAGTTTTTCTTTTACTTAGCTATCCACGTTTTAAATCAAAAGCCACACTAGGTGACCGTTCTTTTACCTGTGCCTCTACCTCTGGCGAAGCCGGACCAAGATTATCCGTGATAAGACAATACGTCGCATTAAAATGCCGGGCCCGGCGTCAATAAAATGCAAGTAGTTTACATTTTCCCGGAACATTTCAGATCTTGTCCTTCCAGGCCGGGCGAACGTTTTGAGGACTAAAACATATCTTGCAAATAGAATTTAGCCAAAACAAACTGGACTAGCACAACATTTGGCAGAATACAGATTTAGAGGTGTCATTCAACTCTAAAAATGGAAACCACGCAGCGAAGTGACCTCTAGACACTTCCTTGGCCACAATCTTACGGCTATATTCAATACATAATGCCTACAAATAAAAACAGTACCCTCAAAAAGAAGTCAGAAGCAAATAAGGTCGAAAGACCGAACTTAATATAGAGCGGCAAAGGTACAAATGTCACGAACGTAGGAGTCGTATAGGCCCGTCACCTTTATTTACCATAAACTGCTCATCGGGAATAGTGACCGGATCGACTCCAACCTCGGCGATTTTTTCTAAATATCTTCGTTTAACGTGGTCGTCGAGTTTTCTGCAATACTCAGATAATACTGGAATCGTACTACAAAGCTCATTTATTGAAGGAACACGTTCGTTTTCCGGAGAATCCATTGAAATGTCGAGTAATTCAACAGCGATAGCATATAAACATATGTAAATTTCACCCGCGGTGGAACACCAATATGGTGGATACCCAAATATGGAAACATCTCTGACGTCACGTGCAAGCCAAGAATAGCCAGGCGTTAAAGCCCTAAATGCTCGAAGTTGTCACGAAAATTATTAAAGCGTGACCAAAATTGTCGCTTGTATATATTATCAATTATTGTATATATTATTAACGCCTTTTATTTATGAATTGCACTGGTTACCGATTAGATACAGAATCGAATTTAAAATACTTCTAATTACTTTTAAGATTCTTAATTTTTTAGCGCCTTCTTATGTATCATCCCTAATTTCTCTCAGGCTCCCCTCCAAATATAATCTTAGGAATTCTAGCGATAAACTTTTACTTAGCTATCCACGTTTTAAATCAAAAGCCACACTAGGTGACCGTTCTTTTACCTGTGCTGCACCGAAACTTTGGAACGCGCTTCCATTTGACATAAGAAGTGCCAGCACTGTTAGTATTTTTAAAGCTAAGCTAAAAACACACCTTTTTCGTCGTGCATTTTTATCATAGTTGTTTTTAAATTATATTCTACTTTTAATAATTGTAATTTTAGCTTTTTAAAATTATTGTAAGTTTACCTTTAATTGTACTTTTAGCTTTTTAAATTCATTGTAAGTTTACTCTTAATTGTAATTTTAGTTTTTAGCTTTTTTATTCCGTTTTTAATCTTGTTATGCGCATTTGAACATTTTATGGAATTTGCGCATTATAAATGTTATTATTATCATTATTATTATTATTATTATTATTATTATTATTATTATTATTATTATTATTATTATTATTATTATCATCATCATCACTGGCACTTATCGTTTCTGTCTGACAGGCCCACCTATCAAATACTTATTCTTTTGTTAACCCTATTCAGACCGGGCTTTTTTTTGGATCTTTTTAGACCCGGGGGGGATTCCGCTAATACATACATACATCCAAGTTACGCCGAAATTCTTGAAACAGGTGTAAGCAGCAGGAACAAAAGACTGTTTCTGGAATCTTTACATTCTTTCCTCGACAAAAACACTATAAACGAAAGAGCGCCCTTCCCAAGGGTTTACGCATCGCTAGTTGCTCCCCAGGGGGGCAACGAGCAATAACGTCAATGCAACCTATTAGAATTCTGGGAACCTTGCAAAAAAATCCATCATTCTCTGCAGAAGACCGCAGAAGGCGATCGAAAATTTAGAGTGTCGTTTTATATTTTTAGATCTTTTTTAAACATTTTTATATTTTAAGCTATTCCTAGATAAATTGTAGATAAAGTCGCAAAGTTTGGCAGCGTTTAGTTGAATATTAAAAAAGTTATTAGCGTTCAAAGTCAGCGCGGGCACGTTCCGTCCGCCCCCCCCCCGGTCTGGATAGGGTTAACAAAATATTTCACATATCAAATACTATTCTTTTGTTAACACGCTTGCCTCCCCAGATTTTGAGGCAAGCGTGGCCGGGTGGTTAAGGGCGCTGGTGTTGTAATCTGGAAGTCCCGGTTCGAGGCCTGCCCTTGCCACTAGCTAGACTTGTTTCTCGGTTTTCCCGAGTTCAAATCTTGACCACGCTTTGTATATAGCCACCTGGTCAGCTGCCTCCTGCCAGTTGGGATTTTTAACCTTGTGATGTTCATTGCTGCGAAGCCTTAGCGTAGCAGCAGAACTATTTTTGACTGTCCGCGCGGGGCCTGGGCGCTTTATATAGGCGACACACTCGATTCTGACGATGATTTTGTGTACATGCAGTACGTATGATCAGCGGCATGTAAAATGTGGAAGCTGCATTTGTCGTTTGCTCGTCGTTTGCGTCCTGGCGATGTCCTTTTCGCTAAAGAATAAGAAGTAAAATTTTAAAACGTTGCCGCTTGCAGTTCTGTTCAGTACTTTGTAAATGCTTCCCAAAAAATCTGTCCTGAGCAAGATGGTCAAGTAAAGTGCCGGAAAAACGGTCTTTTCATGAATAACGAATTACGAGGCCTTCTTATAATTCTCTTTCATAATTATTCATTACCAATTAAATTTAAGGAGAAATTTTACTTTCTGAGCCTTAACCCTTTCAGTGCTAAATTTCTCCAAAAACAGGGTTTTTTTCTACCGTTAAACTGAATTTTTGATGCTACGATCCTGAATTTCCTTTAACTTTGCTTAAAAAAGCACTTTTCCACAATGCAGCAAGATTTTGATGAAGATTCCATTGAAAAATGTACAAAATTGTACTTTGGCGCCTGCGCATAAGCCAAAAGTTTTTTTTTTTTTTTTTTTTTTTTTTGGCGAAATCGTTTCCATTTTTTTTCTTGCTCATTTTCCTTTCGTTTCTCTCGGCTTTGTTATTTCCA